>NW_028151807.1:53836-97180 GCF_964638095.1 Poromitra crassiceps
TGCGGTCTTAGCCTCTCTGGTGTCAACACTCTGTCTGATTTTGGATTTTTTTTTTTTTTTCAAAGTCAGACTTGACACCAGAGAGGCTGAATACCGCACTGAGTCAATGCGGTCTTAGCCTCTCTGGTGTCAACACTCTGTCTGATTTTGGATTTTTTTTTTTTTTTTCAAAGTCAGACTTGACATCAGAGAGGCTGAATACCGCACTGAGTCAATGCGGTCTTAGCCTCTCTGGTCTCAACACTCTGTCTGATTTTGGATTTTTTTTTTTTTTTTCAAAGTCAGACTTGACACCAGAGAGGCTGAATACCGCACTGAGTCAATGCGGTCTTAGCCTCTCTGGTCTCAACACTCTGTCTGATTTTGGATTTTTTTTTTTTTTTCAAAGTCAGACTTGACACCAGAGAGGCTGAATACCGCACTGAGTCAATGCGGTCTTAGCCTCTCTGGTGTCAACACTCTGTCTGATTTTGGATTTTTTTTTTTTTTTTCAAAGTCAGACTTGACACCAGAGAGGCTGAATACCGCACTGAGTCAATGCGGTCTTAGCCTCTCTGGTGTCAACACTCTGTCTGATTTTGGATTTTTTTTTTTTTTTCAAAGTCAGACTTGACACCAGAGAGGCTGAATACCGCACTGAGTCAATGCGGTCTTAGCCTCTCTGGTCTCAACACTCTGTCTGATTTTGGATTTTTTTTTTTTTTTTCAAAGTCAGACTTGACACCAGAGAGGCTGAATACCGCACTGAGTCAATGCGGTCTTAGCCTCTCTGGTCTCAACACTCTGTCTGATTTTGGATTTTTTTTTTTTTTTTCAAAGTCAGACTTGACACCAGAGAGGCTGAATACCGCACTGAGTCAATGCGGTCTTAGCCTCTCTGGTGTCAACACTCTGTCTGATTTTGGATTTTTTTTTTTTTTTTCAAAGTCAGACTTGACACCAGAGAGGCTGAATACCGCACTGAGTCAATGCAGTCTTAGCCTCTCTGGTCTCAACACTCTGTCTGATTTTGGATTTTTTTTTTTTTTTCAAAGTCAGACTTGACACCAGAGAGGCTGAATACCGCACTGAGTCAATGCGGTCTTAGCCTCTCTGGTCTCAACACTCTGTCTGATTTTGGATTTTTTTTTTTTTTTTTCAAAGTCAGACTTGACACCAGAGAGGCTGAATACCGCACTGAGTCAATGCGGTCTTAGCCTCTCTGGTGTCAACACTCTGTCTGATTTTGGATTTTTTTTTTTTTTTTCAAAGTCAGACTTGACACCAGAGAGGCTGAATACCGCACTGAGTCAATGCGGTCTTAGCCTCTCTGGTGTCAACACTCTGTCTGATTTTGGATTTTTTTTTTTTTTTTCAAAGTCAGACTTGACACCAGAGAGGCTGAATACCGCACTGAGTCAATGCGGTCTTAGCCTCTCTGGTCTCAACACTCTGTCTGATTTTGGATTTTTTTTTTTTTTTTCCAAAATCAGACTTGACACCAGAGAGGCTGAATACCGCACTGAGTCAATGCGGTCTTAGCCTCTCTGGTGTCAACACTCTGTCTGATTTTGGATTTTTTTTTTTTTTCCAAAATCAGACTTGACACCAGAGAGGCTGAATACCGCACTGAGTCAATGCGGTCTTAGCCTCTCTGGTCTCAACACTCGGTCTGATTTTGGATTTTTTTTTTTTTTTCCCAAAATCAGACTTGACACCAGAGAGGCTGAATACCGCACTGAGTCAATGCGGTCTTAGCCTCTCTGGTCTCAACACTCTGTCTGATTTTGGTTGTTTTTTTTTTTTTTCCAAAATCAGACTTGACACCAGAGAAGCTGAATACCGCACTGAGTCAATGCGGTCTTAGCCTCTCTGGTGTCAACACTCTGTCTGATTTTGGATTTTTTTTTTTTTTTTTTTTCCAAAATCAGACTTGAAACCAGAGAGGCTGAATACCGCACTGAGTCAATGCAGTCTTAGCCTCTCTGGTCTCAACACTCTGTCTGATTTTGGATTTTTTTTTTTTTTTCCAAAGTCAGACTTGACACCAGAGAGGCTGAATACCGCACTGAGTCAATGCGGTCTTAGCCTCTCTGGTCTCAACACTCTGTCTGATTTTGGATTTTTTTTTTTTTTTTCAAAGTCAGACTTGACACCAGAGAGGCTGAATACCGCACTGAGTCAATGCGGTCTTAGCCTCTCTGGTCTCAACACTCTGTCTGATTTTGGATTTTTTTTTTTTTTTTCAAAGTCAGACTTGACACCAGAGAGGCTGAATACCGCACTGAGTCAATGCGGTCTTAGCCTCTCTGGTGTCAACACTCTGTCTGATTTTGGATTTTTTTTTTTTTTTTCAAAGTCAGACTTGACACCAGAGAGGCTGAATACCGCACTGAGTCAATGCGGTCTTAGCCTCTCTGGTCTCAACACTCTGTCTGATTTTGGATTTTTTTTTTTTTTTTCAAAGTCAGACTTGACACCAGAGAGGCTGAATACCGCACTGAGTCAATGCGGTCTTAGCCTCTCTGGTGTCAACACTCTGTCTGATTTTGGATTTTTTTTTTTTTTTTCAAAGTCAGACTTGACACCAGAGAGGCTGAATACCGCACTGAGTCAATGCGGTCTTAGCCTCTCTGGTGTCAACACTCTGTCTGATTTTGGATTTTTTTTTTTTTTTTCAAAGTCAGACTTGACACCAGAGAGGCTGAATACCGCACTGAGTCAATGCGGTCTTAGCCTCTCTGGTGTCAACACTCTGTCTGATTTTGGATTTTTTTTTTTTTTTTCAAAGTCAGACTTGACACCAGAGAGGCTGAATACCGCACTGAGTCAATGCGGTCTTAGCCTCTCTGGTCTCAACACTCTGTCTGATTTTGGATTTTTTTTTTTTTTTTCAAAGTCAGACTTGACACCAGAGAGGCTGAATACCGCACTGAGTCAATGCGGTCTTAGCCTCTCTGGTCTCAACACTCTGTCTGATTTTGGATTTTTTTTTTTTTTTTCAAAGTCAGACTTGACACCAGAGAGGCTGAATACCGCACTGAGTCAATGCGGTCTTAGCCTCTCTGGTGTCAACACTCTGTCTGATTTTGGATTTTTTTTTTTTTTTTCAAAGTCAGACTTGACACCAGAGAGGCTGAATACCGCACTGAGTCAATGCAGTCTTAGCCTCTCTGGTCTCAACACTCTGTCTGATTTTGGATTTTTTTTTTTTTTTCCAAAGTCAGACTTGACACCAGAGAGGCTGAATACCGCACTGAGTCAATGCGGTCTTAGCCTCTCTGGTCTCAACACTCTGTCTGATTTTGGATTTTTTTTTTTTTTTTCAAAGTCAGACTTGACACCAGAGAGGCTGAATACCGCACTGAGTCAATGCGGTCTTAGCCTCTCTGGTCTCAACACTCTGTCTGATTTTGGATTTTTTTTTTTTTTTTCAAAGTCAGACTTGACACCAGAGAGGCTGAATACCGCACTGAGTCAATGCGGTCTTAGCCTCTCTGGTCTCAACACTCTGTCTGATTTTGGATTTTTTTTTTTTTTTTCAAAGTCAGACTTGACACCAGAGAGGCTGAATACCGCACTGAGTCAATGCGGTCTTAGCCTCTCTGGTCTCAACACTCTGTCTGATTTTGGATTTTTTTTTTTTTTTTTCCAAAATCAGACTTGACACCAGAGAGGCTGAATACCGCACTGAGTCAATGCGGTCTTAGCCTCTCTGGTGTCAACACTCTGTCTGATTTTGGATTTTTTTTTTTTTTTCCAAAATCAGACTTGACACCAGAGAGGCTGAATACCGCACTGAGTCAATGCGGTCTTAGCCTCTCTGGTCTCAACACTCGGTCTGATTTTGGATTTTTTTTTTTTTTTCCCAAAATCAGACTTGACACCAGAGAGGCTGAATACCGCACTGAGTCAATGCGGTCTTAGCCTCTCTGGTCTCAACACTCTGTCTGATTTTGGATTTTTTTTTTTTTTTTCAAAGTCAGACTTGACACCAGAGAGGCTGAATACCGCACTGAGTCAATGCGGTCTTAGCCTCTCTGGTCTCAACACTCTGTCTGATTTTGGATTTTTTTTTTTTTTTTCAAAGTCAGACTTGACACCAGAGAGGCTGAATACCGCACTGAGTAAATGCGGTCTTAGCCTCTCTGGTGTCAACACTCTGTCTGATTTTGGATTTTTTTTTTTTTTTTCAAAGTCAGACTTGACACCAGAGAGGCTGAATACCGCACTGAGTCAATGCGGTCTTAGCCTCTCTGGTCTCAACACTCTGTCTGATTTTGGATTTTTTTTTTTTTTTTCAAAGTCAGACTTGACACCAGAGAGGCTGAATACCGCACTGAGTCAATGCGGTCTTAGCCTCTCTGGTCTCAACACTCTGTCTGATTTTGGATTTTTTTTTTTTTTTTCAAAGTCAGACTTGACACCAGAGAGGCTGAATACCGCACTGAGTCAATGCGGTCTTAGCCTCTCTGGTGTCAACACTCTGTCTGATTTTGGATTTTTTTTTTTTTTTTCAAAGTCAGACTTGACACCAGAGAGGCTGAATACCGCACTGAGTCAATGCGGTCTTAGCCTCTCTGGTGTCAACACTCTGTCTGATTTTGGATTTTTTTTTTTTTTTTCAAAGTCAGACTTGACACCAGAGAGGCTGAATACCGCACTGAGTCAATGCGGTCTTAGCCTCTCTGGTCTCAACACTCTGTCTGATTTTGGATTTTTTTTTTTTTTTTCAAAGTCAGACTTGACACCAGAGAGGCTGAATACCGCACTGAGTCAATGCGGTCTTAGCCTCTCTGGTCTCAACACTCTGTCTGATTTTGGATTTTTTTTTTTTTTTTCAAAGTCAGACTTGACACCAGAGAGGCTGAATACCGCACTGAGTCAATGCGGTCTTAGCCTCTCTGGTGTCAACACTCTGTCTGATTTTGGATTTTTTTTTTTTTTTTCAAAGTCAGACTTGACACCAGAGAGGCTGAATACCGCACTGAGTCAATGCAGTCTTAGCCTCTCTGGTCTCAACACTCTGTCTGATTTTGGATTTTTTTTTTTTTTTCCAAAGTCAGACTTGACACCAGAGAGGCTGAATACCGCACTGAGTCAATGCGGTCTTAGCCTCTCTGGTCTCAACACTCTGTCTGATTTTGGATTTTTTTTTTTTTTTTCAAAGTCAGACTTGACACCAGAGAGGCTGAATACCGCACTGAGTCAATGCGGTCTTAGCCTCTCTGGTCTCAACACTCTGTCTGATTTTGGATTTTTTTTTTTTTTTTCAAAGTCAGACTTGACACCAGAGAGGCTGAATACCGCACTGAGTCAATGCGGTCTTAGCCTCTCTGGTCTCAACACTCTGTCTGATTTTGGATTTTTTTTTTTTTTTTCAAAGTCAGACTTGACACCAGAGAGGCTGAATACCGCACTGAGTCAATGCGGTCTTAGCCTCTCTGGTGTCAACACTCTGTCTGATTTTGGATTTTTTTTTTTTTTTTCAAAGTCAGACTTGACACCAGAGAGGCTGAATACCGCACTGAGTCAATGCGGTCTTAGCCTCTCTGGTGTCAACACTCTGTCTGATTTTGGATTTTTTTTTTTTTTTTCAAAGTCAGACTTGACACCAGAGAGGCTGAATACCGCACTGAGTCAATGCGGTCTTAGCCTCTCTGGTCTCAACACTCTGTCTGATTTTGGATTTTTTTTTTTTTTTTCAAAGTCAGACTTGACACCAGAGAGGCTGAATACCGCACTGAGTCAATGCGGTCTTAGCCTCTCTGGTCTCAACACTCTGTCTGATTTTGGATTTTTTTTTTTTTTTTCAAAGTCAGACTTGACACCAGAGAGGCTGAATACCGCACTGAGTCAATGCGGTCTTAGCCTCTCTGGTGTCAACACTCTGTCTGATTTTGGATTTTTTTTTTTTTTTTCAAAGTCAGACTTGACACCAGAGAGGCTGAATACCGCACTGAGTCAATGCAGTCTTAGCCTCTCTGGTCTCAACACTCTGTCTGATTTTGGATTTTTTTTTTTTTTCCAAAGTCAGACTTGACACCAGAGAGGCTGAATACCGCACTGAGTCAATGCGGTCTTAGCCTCTCTGGTCTCAACACTCTGTCTGATTTTGGATTTTTTTTTTTTTTTTCAAAGTCAGACTTGACACCAGAGAGGCTGAATACCGCACTGAGTCAATGCGGTCTTAGCCTCTCTGGTCTCAACACTCTGTCTGATTTTGGATTTTTTTTTTTTTTTTCAAAGTCAGACTTGACACCAGAGAGGCTGAATACCGCACTGAGTCAATGCGGTCTTAGCCTCTCTGGTCTCAACACTCTGTCTGATTTTGGATTTTTTTTTTTTTTTTCAAAGTCAGACTTGACACCAGAGAGGCTTAATACCGCACTGAGTCAATGCGGTCTTAGCCTCTCTGGTCTCAACACTCTTTCTGATTTTGGATTTTTTTTTTTTTTTCAAAGTCAGACTTGACACCAGAGAGGCTGAATACCGCACTGAGTCAATGCGGTCTTAGCCTCTCTGGTGTCAACACTCTGTCTGATTTTGGATTTTTTTTTTTTTTTTCAAAGTCAGACTTGACACCAGAGAGGCTGAATACCGCACTGAGTCAATGCAGTCTTAGCCTCTCTGGTCTCAACACTCTGTCTGATTTTGGATTTTTTTTTTTTTTCCAAAGTCAGACTTGACACCAGAGAGGCTGAATACCGCACTGAGTCAATGCAGTCTTAGCCTCTCTGGTCTCAACACTCTGTCTGATTTTTGATTTTTTTTTTTTTTTTCAAAGTCAGACTTGACACCAGAGAGGCTGAATACCACACTGAGTCAATGCAGTCTTAGCCTCTCTGGTGTCAACACTCTGTCTGATTTTGGATTTTTTTTTTTTTTTTCAAAGTCAGACTTGACACCAGAGAGGCTGAATACCGCACTGAGTCAATGCGGTCTTAGCCTCTCTGGTCTCAACACTCTGTCTGATTTTGGATTTTTTTTTTTTTTTTCAAAGTCAGACTTGACACCAGAGAGGCTGAATACCGCACTGAGTCAATGCGGTCTTAGCCTCTCTGGTGTCAACACTCTGTCTGATTTTGGATTTTTTTTTTTTTTTTCAAAGTCAGACTTGACACCAGAGAGGCTGAATACCGCACTGAGTCAATGCGGTCTTAGCCTCTCTGGTCTCAACACTCTGTCTGATTTTGGATTTTTTTTTTTTTTTTCAAAGTCAGACTTGACACCAGAGAGGCTGAATACCGCACTGAGTCAATGCGGTCTTAGCCTCTCTGGTCTCAACACTCTGTCTGATTTTGGATTTTTTTTTTTTTTTTCAAAGTCAGACTTGACACCAGAGAGGCTGAATACCGCACTGAGTCAATGCGGTCTTAGCCTCTCTGGTGTCAACACTCTGTCTGATTTTGGATTTTTTTTTTTTTTTTCAAAGTCAGACTTGACACCAGAGAGGCTGAATACCGCACTGAGTCAATGCGGTCTTAGCCTCTCTGGTGTCAACACTCTGTCTGATTTTGGATTTTTTTTTTTTTTTTCAAAGTCAGACTTGACACCAGAGAGGCTGAATACCGCACTGAGTCAATGCGGTCTTAGCCTCTCTGGTCTCAACACTCTGTCTGATTTTGGATTTTTTTTTTTTTTTTCAAAGTCAGACTTGACACCAGAGAGGCTGAATACCGCACTGAGTCAATGCGGTCTTAGCCTCTCTGGTCTCAACACTCTGTCTGATTTTGGATTTTTTTTTTTTTTTTCAAAGTCAGACTTGACACCAGAGAGGCTGAATACCCAACCCGTTCTCACTCCGAGCGCGCAGCATATTGACGCTTTGTCACGCCCCTTGTGCGTTGCTTGTTTACTAACACGGTACCCTTGAGCGACCCATGAAACGACTTGGGCTTTCCAACTAAACTCCAATGTAAACCCATAGAAGTAATCTTTGACGCTCAAGGCAACTGCTCCACCGTCCCAACACGCTGCCCTTGTGCGACGGATATAACGACTTAGGGTTTGGCTAATGTAAACCCATAGAAGTAATCTTTGACGCTCAAGGCAACTGCTCCACCGTCCCAACACGCTGCCCTTGTGCGACAGAGGGTTTGGCTAATGTAAACCTAGAAGTAATCTTTGACGCTCAAGGCAACTGCTCCACCGTCCCAACACACTGCCCTTGTGCGACAGATATAACGACTTAGGGAGAAAATAATCTATTGAAATAATAATAATAATAAATAATAATAATAATAATAATAATAATAATAATAATAATAATCATAATCTTTGATTAATAATAATCTTTCAATAGAGAAAACAACAGCTCACATAACTACCATAAATCCATAATAAAACTCTCCTAAAGGTCAAATTCACGTACTGTCCATAATAACCAAATGTTTTTATCTAATGATTACCACTTATTTTTACCTCTTCTCTATTGTCCCCTTTTTCCTCTCCTCTTTATTATTATTATTGTGTTATAATTACTGTTTTCATTATTGGTAGTAATAGTAGTAGTGCTATATTGTTATTTTTATTATTATTCTTATTCTTATTACTAGTATTATTATTACAATAATTATTATTATTATAGTTTAATCTGTCCCACCATCTTGCCCTCCCTTTTGATTTGATTGGTTTATTTGTTTGTTTGACTTATTTAGTTTAATTTATCCCAGGTTTTGTTTGTATATTTATTTGTTTGTTTATATATTCATTTATTTACTAAGTTACCATTATTATCCTTACCTATTTCCAGTTCTGAACTACTATTATTGTTATCATTACGGTTTTCATCATTACTTCTATTAATATTATTAGTACAACTATTATTATTATTATTATTATTAATATTATTATTATTATTATTATTATTATTATAATTGACCTTTCAATTGTGATTATTGTTTACCTATGATTACGGTTTGCATTATTGTTATTGCTATAACTATACTGCCCTACAAATGAGAAAGCCAGTAACTAGTGCAGAGCTGAGAAAAATGACTTTAAAGTTTTCTTGTCGTCCAGACAAAATAGTTGCAGACAGATCATTAAATATGTGGCAATTCTTTGTTTTTTTAGTCGTTATTTATCCATATAAAAAATATTTAGCTAAATCTTGACCTTTGACCTTCATTTGGGAGTTACTGTATTCCTCCTTTGCATGCCTTACAAAAAGCATGGGCTTATACCAAAGTGAAGGGCAGTAAGTCAAATTTTATCTCATCTTTTTAGTTTTAAAAAGCAGTATAATGACAAATATAATAACATCCTTAGTCTGATGATGATATAAGATGAAATTGCACTTTTTACTGTTATTCATTACCGTAAAATACCAATTATTAGCCCGGGCGTTAATTGACAAAATATGTAGTCAGACCCCGCGTAAATATGGGACCTGCGGCAGTTTGGGACCTGCTTTAATTATTTTTGTACAAAAATATTGCTCAGCAAAGATTGTAAATAGTATGAAATTGTTTATTTAAACCATTTATTTTAATCAGTTGGCTACAGCCCCCCACACGATTGCTTGTCTATGGGGAGAGCCGCGCCTCCCTCTCAGCGCAGCAGAGCATTGCATGCCAGTTCTGGCCTGTACATGAAATCAAATAAAATTTTAGCTGAACTGTGACCTACCGGTATTTACCACTAAACTTTCTCCGCTGAAGGTGAGAGAACATGATCATCATGTGAGCAGATTATTTGTTGCATGCCTCCTCCTCCGCTGGCAGGGGAAACATTATAGCCTATCATACTCACATTTCTCAATCAGAGATGTCGGATTTGTAGGCCTACAAAAATCTTCAGAAAATGCCTACACAATTTTCATAACTGTCAGGTGTTGCTGGAAAACAAATTTTTAAAAAGTTCATCACTCACGGAGCCTACCCTCTTCAGTAGCGCACATGTGAAAGTGCCGTGAAATACCAATTAGAAGCCGACTTCTATGCCCGCTGGCAGGGAAACATACCAGGCACATTTCTCAAAATAATTATTACAGTATAAAAGTATTAAAAATATTCATAAAATGCCTACTGTCATACATTAAATGTAAATGTACTGTCATACATTTACATACAATGCCTACAATTTTCAGAATCAGCAGATGTTGCTAGAAAATTAATTTCCACTTTATATGGTGAAGTGCCTGGCTTTCTGGGCAACAGTCAGTTATAGGCAATGGCATGGATCTGCGGCGATTTGGACCTGCATTAATTATTTTTGCACATGATTCTTACTGAGAAAAAATTGGAAATTGTTTATTTAAACCAGTATGAATAGTACTTTGATAGTCTACCATATTTGGTGTGTTTTCCGACAGTAATTGTGCCTGCAGCTTCGGGGATTGATGAGATGGGAAGATGAATACGGTAGACTAATGGCAGAGAAAACAAATACCGTAGCCTAGTAAGCCTATACTCACAATTTTCTAGTGAATTATTGGAGAGAATGAGAGCCCAAAAATGAGTAAAGCCTACCAACATACCGTAGCAAACAAACAAAATGTATGACAGCAACATTTCAACATTTCTTTGCATTTAATTGTTGGTAACAAAAAGGTGCAGTACAGAACCGTATGTGCAGTAGAGACAGTTTTATACACGTCTGGATTGGAACATAAAATAAAATAAATAAATACGGTAGAAGGCTTTTTAATACAGTTATTGGACATGACGCTTTGGAACTTGTTAAAACACTAAAACAAAAAATAGCCTACAAAAAATGACGAGGCTTCTTTTCTCTCTTTTTCTACAACATACCGTACACCTCAACAACAACAACAAGATCAACTGGACAAAATGTCCGTCTCCTACTCATCATCATCATCCTCTTCGTCGTCGTCCTCAATTACCAGTTCATTGTTGAACTCTTCCTCCTCGTCGCTCTCCTCTTCTGCCTCTCCGACTTCTTCCTGCTGTCTCGCCTGAGCCAACAGCTCTCTCCCCGATGCACACGGTTCCCCCACTTTGAAACAGTGGATCAGATCGTCCTCACTGCCATCAGCTGCTACTGTCAGGCCACACACCTTCAATGATAATAATCCGCAAATTAATTTACCGTACGCACGCAGACGCGCGCACACACACACACACACACACACACGCACGCACGCACACACGCACACACACACACGGGCGCGCACACACACACCTACCTTGAAGTTTTCCTCCCTCCGCTTGTGCTTCGCCCCCCCCCCCTCCTTCCTGTGGTCTGGTTCGGGATTGGGGAGGCCAATGGTCATTTATATTATAACCCATATTATATAAATGAAAGCCCTAATGAAAAAAATAATAATTAGTGAAAGCCCAGGTCGTTATATTGGTCGCGCAAGGGCAGCGTGTTGGGACGGTGGAGCAGTTGCCTTGAGCGTCAAAGATTACTTCTATGGGTTTACATTAGCCACACCTTAAGTCGTTATATCTGTCGCACAAGGGCAGTGTGTTGGGACGGTGGAGCAGTTGCCTTGAGCGTCAAAGATTACTTCTATGGGTTTACATTAGCCAAACCCTAAGTCGTTACATCTGTCGCACAAGGGCAGCGTGTTGGGACGGTGGAGCAGTTGCCTTGAGCGTCAAAGATTACTTCTATGGGTTTACATTAGCCAAACCCTAAGTCGTTATATCCGTCGCACAAGGGCAGCGTGTTGGGACGGTGGAGCCGTTGCCTTGAGCGTCAAAGATTACTTCTATGGGTTTACATTGGAGTTTAGTTGGAAAGCCCAAGTCGTTTCATGGGTCGCTCAAGGGTACCATGTTAGTAAACAAGCAACGCACAAGGGGCGTGACAAAGCGTCAATATGCTGCGCGCTCGGAGTGAGAACGGGTTGGAATACCGCACTGAGTCAATGCGGTCTTAGCCTCTCTGGTGTCAACACTCTGTCTGATTTTGGATTTTTTTTTTTTTTTTCAAAGTCAGACTTGACACCAGAGAGGCTGAATACCGCACTGAGTCAATGCAGTCTTAGCCTCTCTGGTCTCAACACTCTGTCTGATTTTGGATTTTTTTTTTTTTTCCAAAGTCAGACTTGACACCAGAGAGGCTGAATACCGCACTGAGTCAATGCGGTCTTAGCCTCTCTGGTCTCAACACTCTGTCTGATTTTGGATTTTTTTTTTTTTTTTCAAAGTCAGACTTGACACCAGAGAGGCTGAATACCGCACTGAGTCAATGCGGTCTTAGCCTCTCTGGTCTCAACACTCTGTCTGATTTTGGATTTTTTTTTTTTTTTTCAAAGTCAGACTTGACACCAGAGAGGCTGAATACCGCACTGAGTCAATGCAGTCTTAGCCTCTCTGGTCTCAACACTCTGTCTGATTTTGGATTTTTTTTTTTTTTCCAAAGTCAGACTTGACACCAGAGAGGCTGAATACCGCACTGAGTCAATGCGGTCTTAGCCTCTCTGACACCGTCGCTCTCAAAGTCAGACTTGACACCAGAGAGGCTGAATACCGCACTGAGTCAATGCGGTCTTAGCCTCTCTGGTCTCAACACTCTGTCTGATTTTGGATTTTTTTTTTTTTTTTCAAAGTCAGACTTGACACCAGAGAGGCTGAATACCGCACTGAGTCAATGCGGTCTTAGCCTCTCTGGTCTCAACACTCTGTCTGATTTTGGATTTTTTTTTTTTTTTCAAAGTCAGACTTGACACCAGAGAGGCTGAATACCGCACTGAGTCAATGCGGTCTTAGCCTCTCTGGTGTCAACACTCTGTCTGATTTTGGATTTTTTTTTTTTTTTTCAAAGTCAGACTTGACACCAGAGAGGCTGAATACCGCACTGAGTCAATGCAGTCTTAGCCTCTCTGGTCTCAACACTCTGTCTGATTTTGGATTTTTTTTTGTTTTTCCAAAGTCAGACTTGACACCAGAGAGGCTGAATACCGCACTGAGTCAATGCGGTCTTAGCCTCTCTGGTCTCAACACTCTGTCTGATTTTGGATTTTTTTTTTTTTTTTCAAAGTCAGACTTGACACCAGAGAGGCTGAATACCGCACTGAGTCAATGCGGTCTTAGCCTCTCTGGTGTCAACACACTGTCTGATTTTGGATTTTTTTTTTTTTTTTCAAAGTCAGACTTGACACCAGAGAGGCTGAATACCGCACTGAGTCAATGCGGTCTTAGCCTCTCTGGTCTCAACACTCTGTCTGATTTTGGATTTTTTTTTTTTTTTTCAAAGTCAGACTTGACACCAGAGAGGCTGAATACCGCACTGAGTCAATGCAGTCTTAGCCTCTCTGGTGTCAACACTCTGTCTGATTTTGGATTTTTTTTTTTTTTTTCAAAGTCAGACTTGACACCAGAGAGGCTGAATACCGCACTGAGTCAATGCGGTCTTAGCCTCTCTGGTCTCAACACTCTGTCTGATTTTGGATTTTTTTTTTTTTTTTTTCCAAAATCAGACTTGACACCAGAGAGGCTGAATACCGCACTGAGTCAATGCGGTCTTAGCCTCTCTGGTGTCAACACTCTGTCTGATTTTGGATTTTTTTTTTTTTTTTCAAAGTCAGACTTGACACCAGAGAGGCTGAATACCGCACTGAGTCAATGCGGTCTTAGCCTCTCTGGTCTCAACACTCTGTCTGATTTTGGATTTTTTTTTTTTTTTTCAAAGTCAGACTTGACACCAGAGAGGCTGAATACCGCACTGAGTCAATGCGGTCTTAGCCTCTCTGGTCTCAACACTCTGTCTGATTTTGGATTTTTTTTTTTTTTTTCAAAGTCAGACTTGACACCAGAGAGGCTGAATACCGCACTGAGTCAATGCGGTCTTAGCCTCTCTGGTGTCAACACTCTGTCTGATTTTGGATTTTTTTTTTTTTTTTTCAAAGTCAGACTTGACACCAGAGAGGCTGAATACCGCACTGAGTCAATGCGGTCTTAGCCTCTCTGGTGTCAACACTCTGTCTGATTTTGGATTTTTTTTTTTTTTTTCAAAGTCAGACTTGACACCAGAGAGGCTGAATACCGCACTGAGTCAATGCGGTCTTAGCCTCTCTGGTCTCAACACTCTGTCTGATTTTGGATTTTTTTTTTTTTTTTCAAAGTCAGACTTGACACCAGAGAGGCTGAATACCGCACTGAGTCAATGCGGTCTTAGCCTCTCTGGTCTCAACACTCTGTCTGATTTTGGATTTTTTTTTTTTTTTCAAAGTCAGACTTGACACCAGAGAGGCTGAATACCGCACTGAGTCAATGCGGTCTTAGCCTCTCTGGTGTCAACACTCTGTCTGATTTTGGATTTTTTTTTTTTTTTTCAAAGTCAGACTTGACACCAGAGAGGCTGAATACCGCACTGAGTCAATGCAGTCTTAGCCTCTCTGGTCTCAACACTCTGTCTGATTTTGGATTTTTTTTTTTTTTTCCAAAGTCAGACTTGACACCAGAGAGGCTGAATACCGCACTGAGTCAATGCGGTCTTAGCCTCTCTGGTCTCAACACTCTGTCTGATTTTGGATTTTTTTTTTTTTTTTCAAAGTCAGACTTGACACCAGAGAGGCTGAATACCGCACTGAGTCAATGCGGTCTTAGCCTCTCTGGTGTCAACACACTGTCTGATTTTGGATTTTTTTTTTTTTTTTCAAAGTCAGACTTGACACCAGAGAGGCTGAATACCGCACTGAGTCAATGCGGTCTTAGCCTCTCTGGTCTCAACACTCTGTCTGATTTTGGATTTTTTTTTTTTTTTTCAAAGTCAGACTTGACACCAGAGAGGCTGAATACCGCACTGAGTCAATGCAGTCTTAGCCTCTCTGGTGTCAACACTCTGTCTGATTTTGGATTTTTTTTTTTTTTTTCAAAGTCAGACTTGACACCAGAGAGGCTGAATACCGCACTGAGTCAATGCGGTCTTAGCCTCTCTGGTCTCAACACTCTGTCTGATTTTGGATTTTTTTTTTTTTTTTTCCAAAATCAGACTTGACACCAGAGAGGCTGAATACCGCACTGAGTCAATGCGGTCTTAGCCTCTCTGGTGTCAACACTCTGTCTGATTTTGGATTTTTTTTTTTTTTTTCAAAGTCAGACTTGACACCAGAGAGGCTGAATACCGCACTGAGTCAATGCGGTCTTAGCCTCTCTGGTCTCAACACTCTGTCTGATTTTGGATTTTTTTTTTTTTTTTCAAAGTCAGACTTGACACCAGAGAGGCTGAATACCGCACTGAGTCAATGCGGTCTTAGCCTCTCTGGTCTCAACACTCTGTCTGATTTTGGATTTTTTTTTTTTTTTTCAAAGTCAGACTTGACACCAGAGAGGCTGAATACCGCACTGAGTCAATGCGGTCTTAGCCTCTCTGGTGTCAACACTCTGTCTGATTTTGGATTTTTTTTTTTTTTTTCAAAGTCAGACTTGACACCAGAGAGGCTGAATACCGCACTGAGTCAATGCGGTCTTAGCCTCTCTGGTGTCAACACTCTGTCTGATTTTGGATTTTTTTTTTTTTTTCAAAGTCAGACTTGACACCAGAGAGGCTGAATACCGCACTGAGTCAATGCGGTCTTAGCCTCTCTGGTCTCAACACTCTGTCTGATTTTGGATTTTTTTTTTTTTTTTCAAAGTCAGACTTGACACCAGAGAGGCTGAATACCGCACTGAGTCAATGCGGTCTTAGCCTCTCTGGTCTCAACACTCTGTCTGATTTTGGATTTTTTTTTTTTTTTTCAAAGTCAGACTTGACACCAGAGAGGCTGAATACCGCACTGAGTCAATGCGGTCTTAGCCTCTCTGGTGTCAACACTCTGTCTGATTTTGGATTTTTTTTTTTTTTTTCAAAGTCAGACTTGACACCAGAGAGGCTGAATACCGCACTGAGTCAATGCGGTCTTAGCCTCTCTGGTCTCAACACTCTGTCTGATTTTGGATTTTTTTTTTTTTTTTCAAAGTCAGACTTGACACCAGAGAGGCTGAATACCGCACTGAATCAATGCGGTCTTAGCCTCTCTGGTCTCAACACTCTGTCTGATTTTGGATTTTTTTTTTTTTTTTCAAAGTCAGACTTGACACCAGAGAGGCTGAATACCGCACTGAGTCAATGCGGTCTTAGCCTCTCTGGTGTCAACACTCTGTCTGATTTTGGATTTTTTTTTTTTTTTTCAAAGTCAGACTTGACACCAGAGAGGCTGAATACCGCACTGAGTCAATGCGGTCTTAGCCTCTCTGGTGTCAACACTGTCTGATTTTGGATTTTTTTTTTTTTTTTCAAAGTCAGACTTGACACCAGAGAGGCTGAATACCGCACTGAGTCAATGCGGTCTTAGCCTCTCTGGTGTCAACACTCTGTCTGATTTTGGATTTTTTTTTTTTTTTTCAAAGTCAGACTTGACACCAGAGAGGCTGAATACCGCACTGAGTCAATGCGGTCGTAGCCTCTCTGGTCTCAACACTCTGTCTGATTTTGGATTTTTTTTTTTTTTTTCAAAGTCAGACTTGACACCAGAGAGGCTGAATACCGCACTGAGTCAATGCGGTCTTAGCCTCTCTGGTCTCAACACTCTGTCTGATTTTGGATTTTTTTTTTTTTTTTCAAAGTCAGACTTGACACCAGAGAGGCTGAATACCGCACTGAGTCAATGCGGTCTTAGCCTCTCTGGTGTCAACACTCTGTCTGATTTTGGATTTTTTTTTTTTTTTTCAAAGTCAGACTTGACACCAGAGAGGCTGAATACCGCACTGAGTCAATGCGGTCTTAGCCTCTCTGGTGTCAACACTCTGTCTGATTTTGGATTTTTTTTTTTTTTTTCAAAGTCAGACTTGACACCAGAGAGGCTGAATACCGCACTGAGTCAATGCGGTCTTAGCCTCTCTGGTCTCAACACTCTGTCTGATTTTGGATTTTTTTTTTTTTTTTCAAAGTCAGACTTGACACCAGAGAGGCTGAATACCGCACTGAGTCAATGCGGTCTTAGCCTCTCTGGTCTCAACACTCTGTCTGATTTTGGATTTTTTTTTTTTTTTTCAAAGTCAGACTTGACACCAGAGAGGCTGAATACCGCACTGAGTCAATGCGGTCTTAGCCTCTCTGGTGTCAACACTCTGTCTGATTTTGGATTTTTTTTTTTTTTTTCAAAGTCAGACTTGACACCAGAGAGGCTGAATACCGCACTGAGTCAATGCAGTCTTAGCCTCTCTGGTCTCAACACTCTGTCTGATTTTGGATTTTTTTTTTTTTTCCAAAGTCAGACTTGACACCAGAGAGGCTGAATACCGCACTGAGTCAATGCGGTCTTAGCCTCTCTGGTCTCAACACTCTGTCTGATTTTGGATTTTTTTTTTTTTTTTCAAAGTCAGACTTGACACCAGAGAGGCTGAATACCGCACTGAGTCAATGCGGTCTTAGCCTCTCTGGTCTCAACACTCTGTCTGATTTTGGATTTTTTTTTTTTTTTTCAAAGTCAGACTTGACACCAGAGAGGCTGAATACCGCACTGAGTCAATGCGGTCTTAGCCTCTCTGGTGTCAACACACTGTCTGATTTTGGATTTTTTTTTTTTTTTTCAAAGTCAGACTTGACACCAGAGAGGCTGAATACCGCACTGAGTCAATGCGGTCTTAGCCTCTCTGGTCTCAACACTCTGTCTGATTTTGGATTTTTTTTTTTTTTTTCAAAGTCAGACTTGACACCAGAGAGGCTGAATACCGCACTGAGTCAATGCAGTCTTAGCCTCTCTGGTGTCAACACTCTGTCTGATTTTGGATTTTTTTTTTTTTTTTCAAAGTCAGACTTGACACCAGAGAGGCTGAATACCGCACTGAGTCAATGCGGTCTTAGCCTCTCTGGTCTCAACACTCTGTCTGATTTTGGATTTTTTTTTTTTTTTTCCAAAATCAGACTTGACACCAGAGAGGCTGAATACCGCACTGAGTCAATGCGGTCTTAGCCTCTCTGGTGTCAACACTCTGTCTGATTTTGGATTTTTTTTTTTTTTTCCAAAATCAGACTTGACACCAGAGAGGCTGAATACCGCACTGAGTCAATGCGGTCTTAGCCTCTCTGGTCTCAACACTCGGTCTGATTTTGGATTTTTTTTTTTTTTCCCAAAATCAGACTTGACACCAGAGAGGCTGAATACCGCACTGAGTCAATGCGGTCTTAGCCTCTCTGGTCTCAACACTCTGTCTGATTTTGGTTGTTTTTTTTTTTTTTCCAAAATCAGACTTGACACCAGAGAAGCTGAATACCGCACTGAGTCAATGCGGTCTTAGCCTCTCTGGTGTCAACACTCTGTCTGATTTTGGATTTTTTTTTTTTTTTTTTTCCAAAATCAGACTTGAAACCAGAGAGGCTGAATACCGCACTGAGTCAATGCAGTCTTAGCCTCTCTGGTCTCAACACTCTGTCTGATTTTGGATTTTTTTTTTTTTTCCAAAGTCAGACTTGACACCAGAGAGGCTGAATACCGCACTGAGTCAATGCGGTCTTAGCCTCTCTGGTCTCAACACTCTGTCTGATTTTGGATTTTTTTTTTTTTTTTCAAAGTCAGACTTGACACCAGAGAGGCTGAATACCGCACTGAGTCAATGCGGTCTTAGCCTCTCTGGTCTCAACACTCTGTCTGATTTTGGATTTTTTTTTTTTTTTTCAAAGTCAGACTTGACACCAGAGAGGCTGAATACCGCACTGAGTCAATGCGGTCTTAGCCTCTCTGGTGTCAACACTCTGTCTGATTTTGGATTTTTTTTTTTTTTTTCAAAGTCAGACTTGACACCAGAGAGGCTGAATACCGCACTGAGTCAATGCGGTCTTAGCCTCTCTGGTCTCAACACTCTGTCTGATTTTGGATTTTTTTTTTTTTTTTCAAAGTCAGACTTGACACCAGAGAGGCTGAATACCGCACTGAGTCAATGCGGTCTTAGCCTCTCTGGTCTCAACACTCTGTCTGATTTTGGATTTTTTTTTTTTTTTTCAAAGTCAGACTTGACACCAGAGAGGCTGAATACCGCACTGAGTCAATGCAGTCTTAGCCTCTCTGGTGTCAACACTCTGTCTGATTTTGGATTTTTTTTTTTTTTTTCAAAGTCAGACTTGACACCAGAGAGGCTGAATACGCACTGAGTCAATGCGGTCTTAGCCTCTCTGGTCTCAACACTCTGTCTGATTTTGGATTTTTTTTTTTTTTTTCAAAGTCAGACTTGACACCAGAGAGGCTGAATACCGCACTGAGTCAATGCGGTCTTAGCCTCTCTGGTCTCAACACTCTGTCTGATTTTGGATTTTTTTTTTTTTTTTCAAAGTCAGACGACACCAGAGAGGCTGAATACCGCACTGAGTCAATGCGGTCTTAGCCTCTCTGGTGTCAACACTCTGTCTGATTTTGGATTTTTTTTTTTTTTTTCAAAGTCAGACTTGACACCAGAGAGGCTGAATACCGCACTGAGTCAATGCGGTCTTAGCCTCTCTGGTGTCAACACTCTGTCTGATTTTGGATTTTTTTTTTTTTTTTCAAAGTCAGACTTGACACCAGAGAGGCTGAATACCGCACTGAGTCAATGCGGTCTTAGCCTCTCTGGTGTCAACACTCTGTCTGATTTTGGATTTTTTTTTTTTTTTTCAAAGTCAGACTTGACACCAGAGAGGCTGAATACCGCACTGAGTCAATGCGGTCTTAGCCTCTCTGGTCTCAACACTCTGTCTGATTTTGGATTTTTTTTTTTTTTTTCAAAGTCAGACTTGACACCAGAGAGGCTGAATACCGCACTGAGTCAATGCGGTCTTAGCCTCTCTGGTCTCAACACTCTGTCTGATTTTGGATTTTTTTTTTTTTTTTCAAAGTCAGACTTGACACCAGAGAGGCTGAATACCGCACTGAGTCAATGCGGTCTTAGCCTCTCTGGTGTCAACACTCTGTCTGATTTTGGATTTTTTTTTTTTTTTTCAAAGTCAGACTTGACACCAGAGAGGCTGAATACCGCACTGAGTCAATGCGGTCTTAGCCTCTCTGGTGTCAACACTCTGTCTGATTTTGGATTTTTTTTTTTTTTTTCAAAGTCAGACTTGACACCAGAGAGGCTGAATACCGCACTGAGTCAATGCGGTCTTAGCCTCTCTGGTCTCAACACTCTGTCTGATTTTGGATTTTTTTTTTTTTTTTCAAAGTCAGACTTGACACCAGAGAGGCTGAATACCGCACTGAGTCAATGCGGTCTTAGCCTCTCTGGTCTCAACACTCTGTCTGATTTTGGATTTTTTTTTTTTTTTTTCAAAGTCAGACTTGACACCAGAGAGGCTGAATACCGCACTGAGTCAATGCGGTCTTAGCCTCTCTGGTGTCAACACTCTGTCTGATTTTGGATTTTTTTTTTTTTTTTCAAAGTCAGACTTGACACCAGAGAGGCTGAATACCGCACTGAGTCAATGCAGTCTTAGCCTCTCTGGTCTCAACACTCTGTCTGATTTTGGATTTTTTTTTTTTTTCCAAAGTCAGACTTGACACCAGAGAGGCTGAATACCGCACTGAGTCAATGCGGTCTTAGCCTCTCTGGTCTCAACACTCTGTCTGATTTTGGATTTTTTTTTTTTTTTTCAAAGTCAGACTTGACACCAGAGAGGCTGAATACCGCACTGAGTCAATGCGGTCTTAGCCTCTCTGGTGTCAACACACTGTCTGATTTTGGATTTTTTTTTTTTTTTTCAAAGTCAGACTTGACACCAGAGAGGCTGAATACCGCACTGAGTCAATGCGGTCTTAGCCTCTCTGGTCTCAACACTCTGTCTGATTTTGGATTTTTTTTTTTTTTTTCAAAGTCAGACTTGACACCAGAGAGGCTGAATACCGCACTGAGTCAATGCAGTCTTAGCCTCTCTGGTGTCAACACTCTGTCTGATTTTGGATTTTTTTTTTTTTTTTCAAAGTCAGACTTGACACCAGAGAGGCTGAATACCGCACTGCCCACATGGAAAGAATCTATATGTACCCTATATGTTTTAATATAGGGCCACATATAGTTTTCCCATATATGGTGCATACATAAAATTGGCCGTTTTCCTATATTATATGTACATATATGTACCTATATGTATAGGTACATATATGTACATATAATATAGGAAATCGGCCAATTTTATGTATGCACCATATATGGGAAACCTATATGTACATATATGTACCTATATGTAGGATTTAAAAAAAAAAAAAATAGCAGCGCACACGGGATTCAAACCCCGTTCTCCAAGGTTCAAGCCGTGCGCTCTAGTGCTGAGCTATACATTTTCTTATACTAACCAGAGAGCCGGGCACATTATATACTCTCTCGCACAACGTAGACCACAATTGTCAGCGATCGGGAAGTTATTTTATGTGATGCGTACGATCGTAACAGACTAAAATGATGTTGTGTGTGTGTGTGTGTGCATCTATAGTCTGTAGGCTGTACGGCTTCAGAGGTTAACTTCATTTAACACCAGAGACTCAGGAGGTAGGCCTACACAGAGCCTCATATAGTCTGTTACAATAACATAGTGTGCCCAGAGCACCTCGTTCCGCACTTGGTGCAGACCGGTGCAGACTTGCTTTGGTCTAGTCAGTCACAGCTAGTAAGTACTTGCGCATGCGCGTTGCTGCAGGAACTGAATTCATTATTTTATAGTATTGCGCTAAACTATTAACCATAGTTGTGTCCTGGAAGCTTTTTGCTGGCACCACATAGTCTATAGTCCCATATTTATGATATTTCATGTGACATAAAATGCGTTGAAATGTAGTTTTCGTGTAGATCAGATTTCAACTCTCAGTTACACAATAAAAGACAATAAAATGCCAATTCACACACTATCAATATTGTCTCTATTCCAAACTACAACAAATGTTTTAACAATATGATGAACCAAATTGTGTTTTTTTACACGTTTACGTTGTAACCGTATTTTAGCCGGTTGAAAAGAGGGTGAAATTAGGTCTTAGACGTTCAAACCCAATATCACCCAGATTTAAACTAAAAATCAACGTTGAAAAAACGTTTTGTGCTCGCTGGGTATATATGGATTATGACACAGTGTATACAAACAGATTTGTAAATGACCCATATAGGAGGCATATACCTTGTATTGTGTACATATATGGCCTATATGTGGATATAAAGAAGTGAGACCTATATGACCTGTATTATGAACATATAGGGCCTTTATGTGTATATAAAGATAGGAGACATATATGCCCTGTATGTGCACATATAGTACCTATATGTGGATATAAAGAAGCTATAGGAGACCTATATGCCCGGTATATGCACTTATATGCACCTGAATCTGGCCTATATGCAACCTATATGCGGCATAAATGTGGCCTATATGCGCATATATGCAACTAAATCTGGCCTATATGCAACCTATATGCGGCATATATATGGCCTATATGCTCCTATATGCGCATATATGCACCTAAATCTGGCCTATATGCAACCTATATGCGGCATATATATGGCCTATATGCTCCTATATGCGCATATATGCACCTAAATCTGGCCTATATGCAACCTATATGCGGCATATATATGGCCTATATGCTCCTATATGCGCATATATGCACCTAAATCTGGCCTATATGCAACCTATATGCGGCATATATATGGCCTATATGCTCATATATGCTGCATATAGGTTGCATATAGGTTGCATATAGTTGCATATATGTTCATATAGATTCTTTCCATGTGGGTGAGTCAATGCGGTCTTAGCCTCTCTGGTCTCAACACTCTGTCTGATTTTGGATTTTTTTTTTTTTTTTCCAAAATCAGACTTGACACCAGAGAGGCTGAATACCGCACTGAGTCAATGCGGTCTTAGCCTCTCTGGTGTCAACACTCTGTCTGATTTTGGATTTTTTTTTTTTTTCCAAAATCAGACTTGACACCAGAGAGGCTGAATACCGCACTGAGTCAATGCGGTCTTAGCCTCTCTGGTCTCAACACTCTGTCTGATTTTGGTTGTTTTTTTTTTTTTTCCAAAATCAGACTTGACACCAGAGAAGCTGAATACCGCACTGAGTCAATGCGGTCTTAGCCTCTCTGGTGTCAACACTCTGTCTGATTTTGGATTTTTTTTTTTTTTTTTTTCCAAAATCAGACTTGAAACCAGAGAGGCTGAATACCGCACTGAGTCAATGCAGTCTTAGCCTCTCTGGTCTCAACACTCTGTCTGATTTTGGATTTTTTTTTTTTTTCCAAAGTCAGACTTGACACCAGAGAGGCTGAATACCGCACTGAGTCAATGCGGTCTTAGCCTCTCTGGTCTCAACACTCTGTCTGATTTTGGATTTTTTTTTTTTTTTTCAAAGTCAGACTTGACACCAGAGAGGCTGAATACCGCACTGAGTCAATGCGGTCTTAGCCTCTCTGGTCTCAACACTCTGTCTGATTTTGGATTTTTTTTTTTTTTTTCAAAGTCAGACTTGACACCAGAGAGGCTGAATACCGCACTGAGTCAATGCGGTCTTAGCCTCTCTGGTGTCAACACTCTGTCTGATTTTGGATTTTTTTTTTTTTTTTCAAAGTCAGACTTGACACCAGAGAGGCTGAATACCGCACTGAGTCAATGCGGTCTTAGCCTCTCTGGTCTCAACACTCTGTCTGATTTTGGATTTTTTTTTTTTTTTTTCAAAGTCAGACTTGACACCAGAGAGGCTGAATACCGCACTGAGTCAATGCGGTCTTAGCCTCTCTGGTGTCAACACTCTGTCTGATTTTGGATTTTTTTTTTTTTTTTCAAAGTCAGACTTGACACCAGAGAGGCTGAATACCGCACTGAGTCAATGCGGTCTTAGCCTCTCTGGTGTCAACACTCTGTCTGATTTTGGATTTTTTTTTTTTTTTTTAAAGTCAGACTTGACACCAGAGAGGCTGAATACCGCACTGAGTCAATGCGGTCTTAGCCTCTCTGGTGTCAACACTCTGTCTGATTTTGGATTTTTTTTTTTTTTTTCAAAGTCAGACTTGACACCAGAGAGGCTGAATACCGCACTGAGTCAATGCGGTCTTAGCCTCTCTGGTCTCAACACTCTGTCTGATTTTGGATTTTTTTTTTTTTTTTCAAAGTCAGACTTGACACCAGAGAGGCTGAATACCGCACTGAGTCAATGCGGTCTTAGCCTCTCTGGTGTCAACACTCTGTCTGATTTTGGATTTTTTTTTTTTTTTTCAAAGTCAGACTTGACACCAGAGAGGCTGAATACCGCACTGAGTCAATGCGGTCTTAGCCTCTCTGGTGTCAACACTCTGTCTGATTTTGGATTTTTTTTTTTTTTTTCAAAGTCAGACTTGACACCAGAGAGGCTGAATACCGCACTGAGTCAATGCGGTCTTAGCCTCTCTGGTGTCAACACTCTGTCTGATTTTGGATTTTTTTTTTTTTTTTCAAAGTCAGACTTGACACCAGAGAGGCTGAATACCGCACTGAGTCAATGCGGTCTTAGCCTCTCTGGTGTCAACACTCTGTCTGATTTTGGATTTTTTTTTTTTTTTTTAAAGTCAGACTTGACACCAGAGAGGCTGAATACCGCACTGAGTCAATGCGGTCTTAGCCTCTCTGGTGTCAACACTCTGTCTGATTTTGGATTTTTTTTTTTTTTTTTAAAGTCAGACTTGACACCAGAGAGGCTGAATACCGCACTGAGTCAATGCGGTCTTAGCCTCTCTGGTCTCAACACTCTGTCTGATTTTGGATTTTTTTTTTTTTTTTCAAAGTCAGACTTGACACCAGAGAGGCTGAATACCGCACTGAGTCAATGCGGTCTTAGCCTCTCTGGTGTCAACACTCTGTCTGATTTTGGATTTTTTTTTTTTTTTTTAAAGTCAGACTTGACACCAGAGAGGCTGAATACCGCACTGAGTCAATGCGGTCTTAGCCTCTCTGGTCTCAACACTCTGTCTGATTTTGGATTTTTTTTTTTTTTTTTCAAAGTCAGACTTGACACCAGAGAGGCTGAATACCGCACTGAGTCAATGCGGTCTTAGCCTCTCTGGTGTCAACACTCTGTCTGATTTTGGATTTTTTTTTTTTTTTTCAAAGTCAGACTTGACACCAGAGAGGCTGAATACCGCACTGAGTCAATGCGGTCTTAGCCTCTCTGGTGTCAACACTCTGTCTGATTTTGGATTTTTTTTTTTTTTTTCAAAGTCAGACTTGACACCAGAGAGGCTGAATACCGCACTGAGTCAATGCGGTCTTAGCCTCTCTGGTGTCAACACTCTGTCTGATTTTGGATTTTTTTTTTTTTTTTTAAAGTCAGACTTGACACCAGAGAGGCTGAATACCGCACTGAGTCAATGCGGTCTTAGCCTCTCTGGTCTCAACACTCTGTCTGATTTTGGATTTTTTTTTTTTTTTTCAAAGTCAGACTTGACACCAGAGAGGCTGAATACCGCACTGAGTCAATGCGGTCTTAGCCTCTCTGGTGTCAACACTCTGTCTGATTTTGGATTTTTTTTTTTTTTTTTAAAGTCAGACTTGACACCAGAGAGGCTGAATACCGCACTGAGTCAATGCGGTCTTAGCCTCTCTGGTCTCAACACTCTGTCTGATTTTGGATTTTTTTTTTTTTTTTCAAAGTCAGACTTGAAACCAGAGAGGCTGAATACCGCACTGAGTCAATGCAGTCTTAGCCTCTCTGGTCTCAACACTCTGTCTGATTTTGGTTGTTTTTTTTTTTTTTCCAAAATCAGACTTGACACCAGAGAAGCTGAATACCGCACTGAGTCAATGCGGTCTTAGCCTCTCTGGTGTCAACACTCTGTCTGATTTTGGATTTTTTTTTTTTTTTTTTTCCAAAATCAGACTTGAAACCAGAGAGGCTGAATACCGCACTGAGTCAATGCAGTCTTAGCCTCTCTGGTCTCAACACTCTGTCTGATTTTGGATTTTTTTTTTTTTTCCAAAGTCAGACTTGACACCAGAGAGGCTGAATACCGCACTGAGTCAATGCGGTCTTAGCCTCTCTGGTCTCAACACTCTGTCTGATTTTGGATTTTTTTTTTTTTTTTCAAAGTCAGACTTGACACCAGAGAGGCTGAATACCGCACTGAGTCAATGCGGTCTTAGCCTCTCTGGTCTCAACACTCTGTCTGATTTTGGATTTTTTTTTTTTTTTTCAAAGTCAGACTTGACACCAGAGAGGCTGAATACCGCACTGAGTCAATGCGGTCTTAGCCTCTCTGGTGTCAACACTCTGTCTGATTTTGGATTTTTTTTTTTTTTTTCAAAGTCAGACTTGACACCAGAGAGGCTGAATACCGCACTGAGTCAATGCGGTCTTAGCCTCTCTGGTCTCAACACTCTGTCTGATTTTGGATTTTTTTTTTTTTTTTCAAAGTCAGACTTGACACCAGAGAGGCTGAATACCGCACTGAGTCAATGCGGTCTTAGCCTCTCTGGTCTCAACACTCTGTCTGATTTTGGATTTTTTTTTTTTTTTTCAAAGTCAGACTTGACACCAGAGAGGCTGAATACCGCACTGAGTCAATGCGGTCTTAGCCTCTCTGGTCTCAACACTCTGTCTGATTTTGGATTTTTTTTTTTTTTTTCAAAGTCAGACTTGACACCAGAGAGGCTGAATACCGCACTGAGTCAATGCAGTCTTAGCCTCTCTGGTCTCAACACTCTGTCTGATTTTGGATTTTTTTTTTTTTTTCCAAAGTCAGACTTGACACCAGAGAGGCTGAATACCGCACTGAGTCAATGCGGTCTTAGCCTCTCTGGTCTCAACACTCTGTCTGATTTTGGATTTTTTTTTTTTTTTTCAAAGTCAGACTTGACACCAGAGAGGCTGAATACCGCACTGAGTCAATGCGGTCTTAGCCTCTCTGGTCTCAACACTCTGTCTAATTTTGGATTTTTTTTTTTTTTTTCAAAGTCAGACTTGACACCAGAGAGGCTGAATACCGCACTGAGTCAATGCGGTCTTAGCCTCTCTGGTGTCAACACACTGTCTGATTTTGGATTTTTTTTTTTTTTTTCAAAGTCAGACTTGACACCAGAGAGGCTGAATACCGCACTGAGTCAATGCGGTCTTAGCCTCTCTGGTCTCAACACTCTGTCTGATTTTGGATTTTTTTTTTTTTTTTCAAAGTCAGACTTGACACCAGAGAGGCTGAATACCGCACTGAGTCAATGCAGTCTTAGCCTCTCTGGTGTCAACACTCTGTCTGATTTTGGATTTTTTTTTTTTTTTTCAAAGTCAGACTTGACACCAGAGAGGCTGAATACCGCACTGAGTCAATGCGGTCTTAGCCTCTCTGGTCTCAACACTCTGTCTGATTTTGGATTTTTTTTTTTTTTTTTCCAAAATCAGACTTGACACCAGAGAGGCTGAATACCGCACTGAGTCAATGCGGTCTTAGCCTCTCTGGTGTCAACACTCTGTCTGATTTTGGATTTTTTTTTTTTTTCCAAAATCAGACTTGACACCAGAGAGGCTGAATACCGCACTGAGTCAATGCGGTCTTAGCCTCTCTGGTCTCAACACTCGGTCTGATTTTGGATTTTTTTTTTTTTTCCCAAAATCAGACTTGACACCAGAGAGGCTGAATACCGCACTGAGTCAATGCGGTCTTAGCCTCTCTGGTCTCAACACTCTGTCTGATTTTGGTTGTTTTTTTTTTTTTTCCAAAATCAGACTTGACACCAGAGAAGCTGAATACCGCACTGAGTCAATGCGGTCTTAGCCTCTCTGGTGTCAACACTCTGTCTGATTTTGGATTTTTTTTTTTTTTTTTTCCAAAATCAGACTTGAAACCAGAGAGGCTGAATACCGCACTGAGTCAATGCAGTCTTAGCCTCTCTGGTCTCAACACTCTGTCTGATTTTGGATTTTTTTTTTTTTTCCAAAGTCAGACTTGACACCAGAGAGGCTGAATACCGCACTGAGTCAATGCGGTCTTAGCCTCTCTGGTCTCAACACTCTGTCTGATTTTGGATTTTTTTTTTTTTTTTCAAAGTCAGACTTGACACCAGAGAGGCTGAATACCGCACTGAGTCAATGCGGTCTTAGCCTCTCTGGTCTCAACACTCTGTCTGATTTTGGATTTTTTTTTTTTTTTTCAAAGTCAGACTTGACACCAGAGAGGCTGAATACCGCACTGAGTCAATGCGGTCTTAGCCTCTCTGGTGTCAACACTCTGTCTGATTTTGGATTTTTTTTTTTTTTTTCAAAGTCAGACTTGACACCAGAGAGGCTGAATACCGCACTGAGTCAATGCGGTCTTAGCCTCTCTGGTCTCAACACTGTCTGATTTTGGATTTTTTTTTTTTTTTTCAAAGTCAGACTTGACACCAGAGAGGCTGAATACCGCACTGAGTCAATGCGGTCTTAGCCTCTCTGGTCTCAACACTCTGTCTGATTTTGGATTTTTTTTTTTTTTTTCAAAGTCAGACTTGACACCAGAGAGGCTGAATACCGCACTGAGTCAATGCGGTCTTAGCCTCTCTGGTGTCAACACTCTGTCTGATTTTGGATTTTTTTTTTTTTTTTCAAAGTCAGACTTGACACCAGAGAGGCTGAATACCGCACTGAGTCAATGCGGTCTTAGCCTCTCTGGTCTCAACACTCTGTCTGATTTTGGATTTTTTTTTTTTTTTTCAAAGTCAGACTTGACACCAGAGAGGCTGAATACCGCACTGAGTCAATGCGGTCTTAGCCTCTCTGGTCTCAACACTCTGTCTGATTTTGGATTTTTTTTTTTTTTTTCAAAGTCAGACTTGACACCAGAGAGGCTGAATACCGCACTGAGTCAATGCGGTCTTAGCCTCTCTGGTCTCAACACTCTGTCTGATTTTGGATTTTTTTTTTTTTTTTCAAAGTCAGACTTGACACCAGAGAGGCTGAATACCGCACTGAGTCAATGCGGTCTTAGCCTCTCTGGTGTCAACACTCTGTCTGATTTTGGATTTTTTTTTTTTTTTTCAAAGTCAGACTTGACACCAGAGAGGCTGAATACCGCACTGAGTCAATGCGGTCTTAGCCTCTCTGGTGTCAACACTCTGTCTGATTTTGGATTTTTTTTTTTTTTTTCAAAGTCAGACTTGACACCAGAGAGGCTGAATACCGCACTGAGTCAATGCGGTCTTAGCCTCTCTGGTCTCAACACTCTGTCTGATTTTGGATTTTTTTTTTTTTTTTCAAAGTCAGACTTGACACCAGAGAGGCTGAATACCGCACTGAGTCAATGCGGTCTTAGCCTCTCTGGTCTCAACACTCTGTCTGATTTTGGATTTTTTTTTTTTTTTTCAAAGTCAGACTTGACACCAGAGAGGCTGAATACCGCACTGAGTCAATGCGGTCTTAGCCTCTCTGGTGTCAACACTCTGTCTGATTTTGGATTTTTTTTTTTTTTTTCAAAGTCAGACTTGACACCAGAGAGGCTGAATACCGCACTGAGTCAATGCGGTCTTAGCCTCTCTGGTGTCAACACTCTGTCTGATTTTGGATTTTTTTTTTTTTTTTCAAAGTCAGACTTGACACCAGAAAGGCTGAATACCGCACTGAGTCAATGCGGTCTTAGCCTCTCTGGTCTCAACACTCTGTCTGATTTTGGATTTTTTTTTTTTTTTTCAAAGTCAGACTTGACACCAGAGAGGCTGAATACCGCACTGAGTCAATGCGGTCTTAGCCTCTCTGGTCTCAACACTCTGTCTGATTTTGGATTTTTTTTTTTTTTTTCCAAAATCAGACTTGACACCAGAGAGGCTGAATACCGCACTGAGTCAATGCGGTCTTAGCCTCTCTGGTGTCAACACTCTGTCTGATTTTGGATTTTTTTTTTTTTTTTCAAAGTCAGACTTGACACCAGAGAGGCTGAATACCGCACTGAGTCAATGCAGTCTTAGCCTCTCTGGTCTCAACACTCTGTCTGATTTTGGATTTTTTTTTTTTTTCCAAAGTCAGACTTGACACCAGAGAGGCTGAATACCGCACTGAGTCAATGCGGTCTTAGCCTCTCTGGTCTCAACACTCTGTCTGATTTTGGATTTTTTTTTTTTTTTTCAAAGTCAGACTTGACACCAGAGAGGCTGAATACCGCACTGAGTCAATGCGGTCTTAGCCTCTCTGGTCTCAACACTCTGTCTGATTTTGGATTTTTTTTTTTTTTTTCAAAGTCAGACTTGACACCAGAGAGGCTGAATACCGCACTGAGTCAATGCGGTCTTAGCCTCTCTGGTGTCAACACACTGTCTGATTTTGGATTTTTTTTTTTTTTTTCAAAGTCAGACTTCACACCAGAGAGGCTGAATACCGCACTGAGTCAATGCGGTCTTAGCCTCTCTGGTCTCAACACTCTGTCTGATTTTGGATTTTTTTTTTTTTTTTCAAAGTCAGACTTGACACCAGAGAGGCTGAATACCGCACTGAGTCAATGCGGTCTTAGCCTCTCTGGTGTCAACACTCTGTCTGATTTTGGATTTTTTTTTTTTTTCCAAAATCAGACTTGACACCAGAGAGGCTGAATACCGCACTGAGTCAATGCGGTCTTAGCCTCTCTGGTCTCAACACTCGGTCTGATTTTGGATTTTTTTTTTTTTTCCCAAAATCAGACTTGACACCAGAGAGGCTGAATACCGCACTGAGTCAATGCGGTCTTAGCCTCTCTGGTCTCAACACTCTGTCTGATTTTGGTTGTTTTTTTTTTTTTTCCAAAATCAGACTTGACACCAGAGAAGCTGAATACCGCACTGAGTCAATGCGGTCTTAGCCTCTCTGGTGTCAACACTCTGTCTGATTTTGGATTTTTTTTTTTTTTTTTTTCCAAAATCAGACTTGAAACCAGAGAGGCTGAATACCGCACTGAGTCAATGCAGTCTTAGCCTCTCTGGTCTCAACACTCTGTCTGATTTTGGATTTTTTTTTTTTTTCCAAAGTCAGACTTGACACCAGAGAGGCTGAATACCGCACTGAGTCAATGCGGTCTTAGCCTCTCTGGTCTCAACACTCTGTCTGATTTTGGATTTTTTTTTTTTTTTTCAAAGTCAGACTTGACACCAGAGAGGCTGAATACCGCACTGAGTCAATGCGGTCTTAGCCTCTCTGGTCTCAACACTCTGTCTGATTTTGGATTTTTTTTTTTTTTTTCAAAGTCAGACTTGACACCAGAGAGGCTGAATACCGCACTGAGTCAATGCGGTCTTAGCCTCTCTGGTGTCAACACTCTGTCTGATTTTGGATTTTTTTTTTTTTTTTCAAAGTCAGACTTGACACCAGAGAGGCTGAATACCGCACTGAGTCAATGCGGTCTTAGCCTCTCTGGTCTCAACACTGTCTGATTTTGGATTTTTTTTTTTTTTTTCAAAGTCAGACTTGACACCAGAGAGGCTGAATACCGCACTGAGTCAATGCGGTCTTAGCCTCTCTGGTCTCAACACTCTGTCTGATTTTGGATTTTTTTTTTTTTTTTTCAAAGTCAGACTTGACACCAGAGAGGCTGAATACCGCACTGAGTCAATGCGGTCTTAGCCTCTCTGGTGTCAACACTCTGTCTGATTTTGGATTTTTTTTTTTTTTTTCAAAGTCAGACTTGACACCAGAGAGGCTGAATACCGCACTGAGTCAATGCGGTCTTAGCCTCTCTGGTCTCAACACTCTGTCTGATTTTGGATTTTTTTTTTTTTTTTCAAAGTCAGACTTGACACCAGAGAGGCTGAATACCGCACTGAGTCAATGCGGTCTTAGCCTCTCTGGTCTCAACACTCTGTCTGATTTTGGATTTTTTTTTTTTTTTTCAAAGTCAGACTTGACACCAGAGAGGCTGAATACCGCACTGAGTCAATGCGGTCTTAGCCTCTCTGGTCTCAACACTCTGTCTGATTTTGGATTTTTTTTTTTTTTTTCAAAGTCAGACTTGACACCAGAGAGGCTGAATACCGCACTGAGTCAATGCGGTCTTAGCCTCTCTGGTGTCAACACACTGTCTGATTTTGGATTTTTTTTTTTTTTTTCAAAGTCAGACTTGACACCAGAGAGGCTGAATACCGCACTGAGTCAATGCGGTCTTAGCCTCTCTGGTCTCAACACTCTGTCTGATTTTGGATTTTTTTTTTTTTTTTCAAAGTCAGACTTGACACCAGAGAGGCTGAATACCGCACTGAGTCAATGCAGTCTTAGCCTCTCTGGTGTCAACACTCTGTCTGATTTTGGATTTTTTTTTTTTTTTTCAAAGTCAGACTTGACACCAGAGAGGCTGAATACCGCACTGAGTCAATGCGGTCTTAGCCTCTCTGGTCTCAACACTCTGTCTGATTTTGGATTTTTTTTTTTTTTTTTCCAAAATCAGACTTGACACCAGAGAGGCTGAATACCGCACTGAGTCAATGCGGTCTTAGCCTCTCTGGTGTCAACACTCTGTCTGATTTTGGATTTTTTTTTTTTTTTTTTTCCAAAATCAGACTTGAAACCAGAGAGGCTGAATACCGCACTGAGTCAATGCAGTCTTAGCCTCTCTGGTCTCAACACTCTGTCTGATTTTGGATTTTTTTTTTTTTTCCAAAGTCAGACTTGACACCAGAGAGGCTGAATACCGCACTGAGTCAATGCGGTCTTAGCCTCTCTGGTCTCAACACTCTGTCTGATTTTGGATTTTTTTTTTTTTTTTCAAAGTCAGACTTGACACCAGAGAGGCTGAATACCGCACTGAGTCAATGCGGTCTTAGCCTCTCTGGTCTCAACACTCTGTCTGATTTTGGATTTTTTTTTTTTTTCCCAAAATCAGACTTGACACCAGAGAGGCTGAATACCGCACTGAGTCAATGCGGTCTTAGCCTCTCTGGTCTCAACACTCTGTCTGATTTTGGTTGTTTTTTTTTTTTTTCCAAAATCAGACTTGACACCAGAGAAGCTGAATACCGCACTGAGTCAATGCGGTCTTAGCCTCTCTGGTGTCAACACTCTGTCTGATTTTGGATTTTTTTTTTTTTTTTTTTCCAAAATCAGACTTGAAACCAGAGAGGCTGAATACCGCACTGAGTCAATGCAGTCTTAGCCTCTCTGGTCTCAACACTCTGTCTGATTTTGGATTTTTTTTTTTTTTTCCAAAGTCAGACTTGACACCAGAGAGGCTGAATACCGCACTGAGTCAATGCGGTCTTAGCCTCTCTGGTCTCAACACTCTGTCTGATTTTGGATTTTTTTTTTTTTTTTCAAAGTCAGACTTGACACCAGAGAGGCTGAATACCGCACTGAGTCAATGCGGTCTTAGCCTCTCTGGTCTCAACACTCTGTCTGATTTTGGATTTTTTTTTTTTTTTTCAAAGTCAGACTTGACACCAGAGAGGCTGAATACCGCACTGAGTCAATGCGGTCTTAGCCTCTCTGGTGTCAACACTCTGTCTGATTTTGGATTTTTTTTTTTTTTTTCAAAGTCAGACTTGACACCAGAGAGGCTGAATACCGCACTGAGTCAATGCAGTCTTAGCCTCTCTGGTCTCAACACTCTGTCTGATTTTGGATTTTTTTTTTTTTTCCAAAGTCAGACTTGACACCAGAGAGGCTGAATACCGCACTGAGTCAATGCGGTCTTAGCCTCTCTGGTCTCAACACTCTGTCTGATTTTGGATTTTTTTTTTTTTTTTCAAAGTCAGACTTGACACCAGAGAGGCTGAATACCGCACTGAGTCAATGCGGTCTTAGCCTCTCTGGTCTCAACACTCTGTCTGATTTTGGATTTTTTTTTTTTTTTTCAAAGTCAGACTTGACACCAGAGAGGCTGAATACCGCACTGAGTCAATGCGGTCTTAGCCTCTCTGGTGTCAACACTCTGTCTGATTTTGGATTTTTTTTTTTTTTTTCAAAGTCAGACTTGACACCAGAGAGGCTGAATACCGCACTGAGTCAATGCGGTCTTAGCCTCTCTGGTCTCAACACTGTCTGATTTTGGATTTTTTTTTTTTTTTTCAAAGTCAGACTTGACACCAGAGAGGCTGAATACCGCACTGAGTCAATGCGGTCTTAGCCTCTCTGGTCTCAACACTCTGTCTGATTTTGGATTTTTTTTTTTTTTTTTCAAAGTCAGACTTGACACCAGAGAGGCTGAATACCGCACTGAGTCAATGCGGTCTTAGCCTCTCTGGTGTCAACACTCTGTCTGATTTTGGATTTTTTTTTTTTTTTTCAAAGTCAGACTTGACACCAGAGAGGCTGAATACCGCACTGAGTCAATGCGGTCTTAGCCTCTCTGGTCTCAACACTCTGTCTGATTTTGGATTTTTTTTTTTTTTTTCAAAGTCAGACTTGACACCAGAGAGGCTGAATACCGCACTGAGTCAATGCGGTCTTAGCCTCTCTGGTCTCAACACTCTGTCTGATTTTGGATTTTTTTTTTTTTTTTCAAAGTCAGACTTGACACCAGAGAGGCTGAATACCGCACTGAGTCAATGCGGTCTTAGCCTCTCTGGTCTCAACACTCTGTCTGATTTTGGATTTTTTTTTTTTTTTTCAAAGTCAGACTTGACACCAGAGAGGCTGAATACCGCACTGAGTCAATGCGGTCTTAGCCTCTCTGGTGTCAACACACTGTCTGATTTTGGATTTTTTTTTTTTTTTTCAAAGTCAGACTTGACACCAGAGAGGCTGAATACCGCACTGAGTCAATGCGGTCTTAGCCTCTCTGGTCTCAACACTCTGTCTGATTTTGGATTTTTTTTTTTTTTTTCAAAGTCAGACTTGACACCAGAGAGGCTGAATACCGCACTGAGTCAATGCAGTCTTAGCCTCTCTGGTGTCAACACTCTGTCTGATTTTGGATTTTTTTTTTTTTTTTCAAAGTCAGACTTGACACCAGAGAGGCTGAATACCGCACTGAGTCAATGCGGTCTTAGCCTCTCTGGTCTCAACACTCTGTCTGATTTTGGATTTTTTTTTTTTTTTTTCCAAAATCAGACTTGACACCAGAGAGGCTGAATACCGCACTGAGTCAATGCGGTCTTAGCCTCTCTGGTGTCAACACTCTGTCTGATTTTGGATTTTTTTTTTTTTTTTTTCCAAAATCAGACTTGAAACCAGAGAGGCTGAATACCGCACTGAGTCAATGCAGTCTTAGCCTCTCTGGTCTCAACACTCTGTCTGATTTTGGATTTTTTTTTTTTTTCCAAAGTCAGACTTGACACCAGAGAGGCTGAATACCGCACTGAGTCAATGCGGTCTTAGCCTCTCTGGTCTCAACACTCTGTCTGATTTTGGATTTTTTTTTTTTTTTTCAAAGTCAGACTTGACACCAGAGAGGCTGAATACCGCACTGAGTCAATGCGGTCTTAGCCTCTCTGGTCTCAACACTCTGTCTGATTTTGGATTTTTTTTTTTTTTCCAAAATCAGACTTGACACCAGAGAGGCTGAATACCGCACTGAGTCAATGCGGTCTTAGCCTCTCTGGTCTCAACACTCTGTCTGATTTTGGTTGTTTTTTTTTTTTTTCCAAAATCAGACTTGACACCAGAGAAGCTGAATACCGCACTGAGTCAATGCGGTCTTAGCCTCTCTGGTGTCAACACTCTGTCTGATTTTGGATTTTTTTTTTTTTTTTTTCCAAAATCAGACTTGAAACCAGAGAGGCTGAATACCGCACTGAGTCAATGCAGTCTTAGCCTCTCTGGTCTCAACACTCTGTCTGATTTTGGATTTTTTTTTTTTTTCCAAAGTCAGACTTGACACCAGAGAGGCTGAATACCGCACTGAGTCAATGCGGTCTTAGCCTCTCTGGTCTCAACACTCTGTCTGATTTTGGATTTTTTTTTTTTTTTTCAAAGTCAGACTTGACACCAGAGAGGCTGAATACCGCACTGAGTCAATGCGGTCTTAGCCTCTCTGGTCTCAACACTCTGTCTGATTTTGGATTTTTTTTTTTTTTTTCAAAGTCAGACTTGACACCAGAGAGGCTGAATACCGCACTGAGTCAATGCGGTCTTAGCCTCTCTGGTGTCAACACTCTGTCTGATTTTGGATTTTTTTTTTTTTTTTCAAAGTCAGACTTGACACCAGAGAGGCTGAATACCGCACTGAGTCAATGCGGTCTTAGCCTCTCTGGTCTCAACACTCTGTCTGATTTTGGATTTTTTTTTTTTTTTTCAAAGTCAGACTTGACACCAGAGAGGCTGAATACCGCACTGAGTCAATGCGGTCTTAGCCTCTCTGGTCTCAACACTCTGTCTGATTTTGGATTTTTTTTTTTTTTTTTCAAAGTCAGACTTGACACCAGAGAGGCTGAATACCGCACTGAGTCAATGCGGTCTTAGCCTCTCTGGTGTCAACACTCTGTCTGATTTTGGATTTTTTTTTTTTTTTTCAAAGTCAGACTTGACACCAGAGAGGCTGAATACCGCACTGAGTCAATGCGGTCTTAGCCTCTCTGGTCTCAACACTCTGTCTGATTTTGGATTTTTTTTTTTTTTTTCAAAGTCAGACTTGACACCAGAGAGGCTGAATACCGCACTGAGTCAATGCGGTCTTAGCCTCTCTGGTCTCAACACTCTGTCTGATTTTGGATTTTTTTTTTTTTTTCAAAGTCAGACTTGACACCAGAGAGGCTGAATACCGCACTGAGTCAATGCGGTCTTAGCCTCTCTGGTCTCAACACTCTGTCTGATTTTGGATTTTTTTTTTTTTTTTCAAAGTCAGACTTGACACCAGAGAGGCTGAATACCGCACTGAGTCAATGCGGTCTTAGCCTCTCTGGTGTCAACACTCTGTCTGATTTTGGATTTTTTTTTTTTTTTTCAAAGTCAGACTTGACACCAGAGAGGCTGAATACCGCACTGAGTCAATGCGGTCTTAGCCTCTCTGGTGTCAACACTCTGTCTGATTTTGGATTTTTTTTTTTTTTTTCAAAGTCAGACTTGACACCAGAGAGGCTGAATACCGCACTGAGTCAATGCGGTCTTAGCCTCTCTGGTCTCAACACTCTGTCTGATTTTGGATTTTTTTTTTTTTTTTCAAAGTCAGACTTGACACCAGAGAGGCTGAATACCGCACTGAGTCAATGCGGTCTTAGCCTCTCTGGTCTCAACACTCTGTCTGATTTTGGATTTTTTTTTTTTTTTTCAAAGTCAGACTTGACACCAGAGAGGCTGAATACCGCACTGAGTCAATGCGGTCTTAGCCTCTCTGGTGTCAACACTCTGTCTGATTTTGGATTTTTTTTTTTTTTTTCAAAGTCAGACTTGACACCAGAGAGGCTGAATACCGCACTGAGTCAATGCGGTCTTAGCCTCTCTGGTGTCAACACTCTGTCTGATTTTGGATTTTTTTTTTTTTTTTCAAAGTCAGACTTGACACCAGAAAGGCTGAATACCGCACTGAGTCAATGCGGTCTTAGCCTCTCTGGTCTCAACACTCTGTCTGATTTTGGATTTTTTTTTTTTTTTTCAAAGTCAGACTTGACACCAGAGAGGCTGAATACCGCACTGAGTCAATGCGGTCTTAGCCTCTCTGGTCTCAACACTCTGTCTGATTTTGGATTTTTTTTTTTTTTTTCCAAAATCAGACTTGACACCAGAGAGGCTGAATACCGCACTGAGTCAATGCGGTCTTAGCCTCTCTGGTGTCAACACTCTGTCTGATTTTGGATTTTTTTTTTTTTTTTCAAAGTCAGACTTGACACCAGAGAGGCTGAATACCGCACTGAGTCAATGCAGTCTTAGCCTCTCTGGTCTCAACACTCTGTCTGATTTTGGATTTTTTTTTTTTTTCCAAAGTCAGACTTGACACCAGAGAGGCTGAATACCGCACTGAGTCAATGCGGTCTTAGCCTCTCTGGTCTCAACACTCTGTCTGATTTTGGATTTTTTTTTTTTTTTTCAAAGTCAGACTTGACACCAGAGAGGCTGAATACCGCACTGAGTCAATGCGGTCTTAGCCTCTCTGGTCTCAACACTCTGTCTGATTTTGGATTTTTTTTTTTTTTTTCAAAGTCAGACTTGACACCAGAGAGGCTGAATACCGCACTGAGTCAATGCGGTCTTAGCCTCTCTGGTGTCAACACACTGTCTGATTTTGGATTTTTTTTTTTTTTTTCAAAGTCAGACTTCACACCAGAGAGGCTGAATACCGCACTGAGTCAATGCGGTCTTAGCCTCTCTGGTCTCAACACTCTGTCTGATTTTGGATTTTTTTTTTTTTTTTCAAAGTCAGACTTGACACCAGAGAGGCTGAATACCGCACTGAGTCAATGCGGTCTTAGCCTCTCTGGTGTCAACACTCTGTCTGATTTTGGATTTTTTTTTTTTTTCCAAAATCAGACTTGACACCAGAGAGGCTGAATACCGCACTGAGTCAATGCGGTCTTAGCCTCTCTGGTCTCAACACTCGGTCTGATTTTGGATTTTTTTTTTTTTTTCCCAAAATCAGACTTGACACCAGAGAGGCTGAATACCGCACTGAGTCAATGCGGTCTTAGCCTCTCTGGTCTCAACACTCTGTCTGATTTTGGTTGTTTTTTTTTTTTTTCCAAAATCAGACTTGACACCAGAGAAGCTGAATACCGCACTGAGTCAATGCGGTCTTAGCCTCTCTGGTGTCAACACTCTGTCTGATTTTGGATTTTTTTTTTTTTTTTTTTCCAAAATCAGACTTGAAACCAGAGAGGCTGAATACCGCACTGAGTCAATGCAGTCTTAGCCTCTCTGGTCTCAACACTCTGTCTGATTTTGGATTTTTTTTTTTTTTTCCAAAGTCAGACTTGACACCAGAGAGGCTGAATACCGCACTGAGTCAATGCGGTCTTAGCCTCTCTGGTCTCAACACTCTGTCTGATTTTGGATTTTTTTTTTTTTTTTCAAAGTCAGACTTGACACCAGAGAGGCTGAATACCGCACTGAGTCAATGCGGTCTTAGCCTCTCTGGTCTCAACACTCTGTCTGATTTTGGATTTTTTTTTTTTTTTTCAAAGTCAGACTTGACACCAGAGAGGCTGAATACCGCACTGAGTCAATGCGGTCTTAGCCTCTCTGGTGTCAACACTCTGTCTGATTTTGGATTTTTTTTTTTTTTTTCAAAGTCAGACTTGACACCAGAGAGGCTGAATACCGCACTGAGTCAATGCGGTCTTAGCCTCTCTGGTCTCAACACTGTCTGATTTTGGATTTTTTTTTTTTTTTTCAAAGTCAGACTTGACACCAGAGAGGCTGAATACCGCACTGAGTCAATGCGGTCTTAGCCTCTCTGGTCTCAACACTCTGTCTGATTTTGGATTTTTTTTTTTTTTTTTCAAAGTCAGACTTGACACCAGAGAGGCTGAATACCGCACTGAGTCAATGCGGTCTTAGCCTCTCTGGTGTCAACACTCTGTCTGATTTTGGATTTTTTTTTTTTTTTTCAAAGTCAGACTTGACACCAGAGAGGCTGAATACCGCACTGAGTCAATGCGGTCTTAGCCTCTCTGGTCTCAACACTCTGTCTGATTTTGGATTTTTTTTTTTTTTTTCAAAGTCAGACTTGACACCAGAGAGGCTGAATACCGCACTGAGTCAATGCGGTCTTAGCCTCTCTGGTCTCAACACTCTGTCTGATTTTGGATTTTTTTTTTTTTTTTCAAAGTCAGACTTGACACCAGAGAGGCTGAATACCGCACTGAGTCAATGCGGTCTTAGCCTCTCTGGTCTCAACACTCTGTCTGATTTTGGATTTTTTTTTTTTTTTTCAAAGTCAGACTTGACACCAGAGAGGCTGAATACCGCACTGAGTCAATGCGGTCTTAGCCTCTCTGGTGTCAACACTCTGTCTGATTTTGGATTTTTTTTTTTTTTTTCAAAGTCAGACTTGACACCAGAGAGGCTGAATACCGCACTGAGTCAATGCGGTCTTAGCCTCTCTGGTGTCAACACTCTGTCTGATTTTGGATTTTTTTTTTTTTTTTCAAAGTCAGACTTGACACCAGAGAGGCTGAATACCGCACTGAGTCAATGCGGTCTTAGCCTCTCTGGTCTCAACACTCTGTCTGATTTTGGATTTTTTTTTTTTTTTTTCAAAGTCAGACTTGACACCAGAGAGGCTGAATACCGCACTGAGTCAATGCGGTCTTAGCCTCTCTGGTCTCAACACTCTGTCTGATTTTGGATTTTTTTTTTTTTTTTTCAAAGTCAGACTTGACACCAGAGAGGCTGAATACCGCACTGAGTCAATGCGGTCTTAGCCTCTCTGGTGTCAACACTCTGTCTGATTTTGGATTTTTTTTTTTTTTTTCAAAGTCAGACTTGACACCAGAGAGGCTGAATACCGCACTGAGTCAATGCGGTCTTAGCCTCTCTGGTGTCAACACTCTGTCTGATTTTGGATTTTTTTTTTTTTTTTCAAAGTCAGACTTGACACCAGAAAGGCTGAATACCGCACTGAGTCAATGCGGTCTTAGCCTCTCTGGTCTCAACACTCTGTCTGATTTTGGATTTTTTTTTTTTTTTTCAAAGTCAGACTTGACACCAGAGAGGCTGAATACCGCACTGAGTCAATGCGGTCTTAGCCTCTCTGGTCTCAACACTCTGTCTGATTTTGGATTTTTTTTTTTTTTTTTCCAAAATCAGACTTGACACCAGAGAGGCTGAATACCGCACTGAGTCAATGCGGTCTTAGCCTCTCTGGTGTCAACACTCTGTCTGATTTTGGATTTTTTTTTTTTTTTTCAAAGTCAGACTTGACACCAGAGAGGCTGAATACCGCACTGAGTCAATGCAGTCTTAGCCTCTCTGGTCTCAACACTCTGTCTGATTTTGGATTTTTTTTTTTTTTCCAAAGTCAGACTTGACACCAGAGAGGCTGAATACCGCACTGAGTCAATGCGGTCTTAGCCTCTCTGGTCTCAACACTCTGTCTGATTTTGGATTTTTTTTTTTTTTTTCAAAGTCAGACTTGACACCAGAGAGGCTGAATACCGCACTGAGTCAATGCGGTCTTAGCCTCTCTGGTCTCAACACTCTGTCTGATTTTGGATTTTTTTTTTTTTTTTCAAAGTCAGACTTGACACCAGAGAGGCTGAATACCGCACTGAGTCAATGCGGTGTTAGCCTCTCTGGTGTCAACACACTGTCTGATTTTGGATTTTTTTTTTTTTTTTCAAAGTCAGACTTCACACCAGAGAGGCTGAATACCGCACTGAGTCAATGCGGTCTTAGCCTCTCTGGTCTCAACACTCTGTCTGATTTTGGATTTTTTTTTTTTTTTTCAAAGTCAGACTTGACACCAGAGAGGCTGAATACCGCACTGAGTCAATGCGGTCTTAGCCTCTCTGTTCTCAACACTCTGTCTGATTTTGGATTTTTTTTTTTTTTTTCAAAGTCAGACTTGACACCAGAGAGGCTGAATACCGCACTGAGTCAATGCGGTCTTAGCCTCTCTGGTGTCAACACTCTGTCTGATTTTGGATTTTTTTTTTTTTTTTCAAAGTCAGACTTGACACCAGAGCGGCTGAATACCGCACTGAGTCAATGCGGTCTTAGCCTCTCTGGTCTCAACACTCTGTCTGATTTTGGATTTTTTTTTTTTTTTTTCAAAGTCAGACTTGACACCAGAGAGGCTGAATACCGCACTGAGTCAATGCAGTCTTAGCCTCTCTGGTGTCAACACTCTGTCTGATTTTGGATTTTTTTTTTTTTTTTCAAAGTCAGACTTGACACCAGAGAGGCTGAATACCGCACTGAGTCAATGCGGTCTTAGCGTCTCTGGTCTCAACACTCTGTCTGATTTTGGATTTTTTTTTTTTTTTTTTCCAAAATCAGACTTGACACCAGAGAGGCTGAATACCGCACTGAGTCAATGCGGTCTTAGCCTCTCTGGTGTCAACACTCTGTCTGATTTTGGATTTTTTTTTTTTTTTCCAAAATCAGACTTGACACCAGAGAGGCTGAATACCGCACTGAGTCAATGCGGTCTTAGCCTCTCTGGTCTCAACACTCGGTCTGATTTTGGATTTTTTTTTTTTTTCCCAAAATCAGACTTGACACCAGAGAGGCTGAATACCGCACTGAGTCAATGCGGTCTTAGCCTCTCTGGTCTCAACACTCTGTCTGATTTTGGTTGTTTTTTTTTTTTTTCCAAAATCAGACTTGACACCAGAGAAGCTGAATACCGCACTGAGTCAATGCGGTCTTAGCCTCTCTGGTGTCAACACTCTGTCTGATTTTGGATTTTTTTTTTTTTTTTTTTCCAAAATCAGACTTGAAACCAGAGAGGCTGAATACCGCACTGAGTCAATGCAGTCTTAGCCTCTCTGGTCTCAACACTCTGTCTGATTTTCGATTTTTTTTTTTTTTCCAAAGTCAGACTTGACACCAGAGAGGCTGAATACCGCACTGAGTCAATGCGGTCTTAGCCTCTCTGGTCTCAACACTCTGTCTGATTTTGGATTTTTTTTTTTTTTTTCAAAGTCAGACTTGACACCAGAGAGGCTGAATACCGCACTGAGTCAATGCGGTCTTAGCCTCTCTGGTCTCAACACTCTGTCTGATTTTGGATTTTTTTTTTTTTTTTCAAAGTCAGACTTGACACCAGAGAGGCTGAATACCGCACTGAGTCAATGCGGTCTTAGCCTCTCTGGTGTCAACACTCTGTCTGATTTTGGATTTTTTTTTTTTTTTTCAAAGTCAGACTTGACACCAGAGAGGCTGAATACCGCACTGAGTCAATGCGGTCTTAGCCTCTCTGGTCTCAACACTGTCTGATTTTGGATTTTTTTTTTTTTTTTCAAAGTCAGACTTGACACCAGAGAGGCTGAATACCGCACTGAGTCAATGCGGTCTTAGCCTCTCTGGTCTCAACACTCTGTCTGATTTTGGATTTTTTTTTTTTTTTTTCAAAGTCAGACTTGACACCAGAGAGGCTGAATACCGCACTGAGTCAATGCGGTCTTAGCCTCTCTGGTGTCAACACTCTGTCTGATTTTGGATTTTTTTTTTTTTTTTCAAAGTCAGACTTGACACCAGAGAGGCTGAATACCGCACTGAGTCAATGCGGTCTTAGCCTCTCTGGTCTCAACACTCTGTCTGATTTTGGATTTTTTTTTTTTTTTTCAAAGTCAGACTTGACACCAGAGAGGCTGAATACCGCACTGAGTCAATGCGGTCTTAGCCTCTCTGGTGTCAACACACTGTCTGATTTTGGATTTTTTTTTTTTTTTTCAAAGTCAGACTTGACACCAGAGAGGCTGAATACCGCACTGAGTCAATGCGGTCTTAGCCTCTCTGTTCTCAACACTCTGTCTGATTTTGGATTTTTTTTTTTTTTTTTCAAAGTCAGACTTGACACCAGAGAGGCTGAATACCGCACTGAGTCAATGCGGTCTTAGCCTCTCTGGTGTCAACACTCTGTCTGATTTTGGATTTTTTTTTTTTTTTCAAAGTCAGACTTGACACCAGAGAGGCTGAATACCGCACTGAGTCAATGCGGTCTTAGCCTCTCTGGTCTCAACACTCTGTCTGATTTT
>NW_028151806.1:0-96816 GCF_964638095.1 Poromitra crassiceps
CTAAGACCGCATTGACTCAGTGCGGTATTCAGCCTCTCTGGTGTCAAGTCTGATTTTGGAAAAAAAAAAAAAAAAAATCCAAAATCAGACAGAGTGTTGAGACCAGAGAGGCTAAGACCGCATTGACTCAGTGCGGTATTCAGCCTCTCTGGTGTCAAGTCTGATTTTGGAAAAAAAAAAAAAAAAAATCCAAAATCAGACAGAGTGTTGACACCAGAGAGGCTAAGACCGCATTGACTCAGTGCAGTATTCAGCCTCTCTGGTGTCAAGTCTGATTTTGGAAAAAAAAAAAAAAATCCAAAATCAGACAGAGTGTTGACACCAGAGAGGCTAAGACCGCATTGACTCAGTGCGGTATTCAGCCTCTATGGTTTCAAGTCTGATTTTGGAAAAAAAAAAAAAAAATCCAAAATCAGACAGAGTGTTGACACCAGAGAGGCTAAGACCGCATTGACTCAGTGCGGTATTCAGCCTCTCTGGTGTCAAGTCTGATTTTGGAAAAAAGAAAAAAAAAATCCAAAATCAGACAGAGTGTTGAGACCAGAGAGGCTAAGGACCGCATTGACTCAGTGCGGTATTCAGCCTCTCTGGTGTCAAGTCTGATTTTGGGAAAAAAAAAAAAAAAATCCAAAATCAGACAGAGTGTTGACACCAGAGAGGCTAAGACCGCATTGACTCAGTGCGGTATTCAGCCTCTCTGGTGTCAAGTCTGATTTTGGAAAAAAAAAAAAAAATCCAAAATCAGACAGAGTGTTGAGACCAGAGAGGCTAAGACCGCATTGACTCAGTGCGGTATTCAGCCTCTCTGGTGTCAAGTCTGATTTTTGAAAAAAAAAAAAAAAAATCCAAAATCAGGCAGAGTGTTGACACCAGAGAGGCTAAGACCGCATTGACTCAGTGCAGTATTCAGCCTCTCTGGTGTCAAGTCTGATTTTGGAAAAAAAAAAAAAAAAATCCAAAATCAGACAGAGTGTTGACACCAGAGAGGCTAAGACCGCATTGACTCAGTGCGGTATTCAGCCTCTCTGGGGTCAAGTCTGATTTTGGAAAAAAAAAAAAAATAATCCAAAATCAGACAGAGTGTTGAGACCAGAGAGGCTAAGACCGCATTGACTCAGTGCGGTATTCAGCCTCTCTGGTGTCAAGTCTGATTTTGGAAAAAAAAAAAAAAAAAATCCAAAATCAGACAGAGTGTTGACACCAGAGAGGCTAAGACCGCATTGACTCAGTGCGGTATTCAGCCTCTCTGGTGTCAAGTCTGATTTTGGAAAAAAAAAAAAAAAAATCCAAAATCAGACAGAGTGTTGAGACCAGAGAGGCTAAGACCGCATTGACTCAGTGCGGTATTCAGCCTCTCTGGTGTCAAGTCTGATTTTGGAAAAAAAAAAAAAAAAATCCAAAATCAGACAGAGTGTTGACACCAGAGAGGCTAAGACCGCATTGACTCAGTGCGGTATTCAGCCTCTCTGGTGTCAAGTCTGATTTTGGAAAAAAGAAAAAAAAAATCCAAAATCAGACAGAGTGTTGAGACCAGAGAGGCTAAGACCGCATTGACTCAGTGCGGTATTCAGCCTCTCTGGTGTCAAGTCTGATTTTGGGAAAAAAAAAAAAAAAATCCAAAATCAGACAGAGTGTTGACACCAGAGAGGCTAAGACCGCATTGACTCAGTGCGGTATTCAGCCTCTCTGGTGTCAAGTCTGATTTTGGAAAAAAAAAAAAAAATCCAAAATCAGACAGAGTGTTGAGACCAGAGAGGCTAAGACCGCATTGACTCAGTGCGGTATTCAGCCTCTCTGGTGTCAAGTCTGATTTTTGAAAAAAAAAAAAAAAAATCCAAAATCAGGCAGAGTGTTGACACCAGAGAGGCTAAGACCGCATTGACTCAGTGCAGTATTCAGCCTCTCTGGTGTCAAGTCTGATTTTGGAAAAAAAAAAAAAAAAATCCAAAATCAGACAGAGTGTTGACACCAGAGAGGCTAAGACTGCATTGACTCAGTGCGGTATTCAGCCTCTATGGTTTCAAGTCTGATTTTGGAAAAAAAAAAAAAAAAATCCAAAATCAGACAGAGTGTTGACACCAGAGAGGCTAAGACCGCATTGACTCAGTGCGGTATTCAGCCTCTCTGGTGTCAAGTCTGATTTTGGAAAAAAGAAAAAAAAAATCCAAAATCAGACAGAGTGTTGAGACCAGAGAGGCTAAGACCGCATTGACTCAGTGCGGTATTCAGCCTCTCTGGTGTCAAGTCTGATTTTGGGAAAAAAAAAAAAAAAATCCAAAATCAGACAGAGTGTTGACACCAGAGAGGCTAAGACCGCATTGACTCAGTGCGGTATTCAGCCTCTCTGGTGTCAAGTCTGATTTTGGAAAAAAAAAAAAAAATCCAAAATCAGACAGAGTGTTGAGACCAGAGAGGCTAAGACCGCATTGACTCAGTGCGGTATTCAGCCTCTCTGGTGTCAAGTCTGATTTTTGAAAAAAAAAAAAAAAAATCCAAAATCAGGCAGAGTGTTGACACCAGAGAGGCTAAGACCGCATTGACTCAGTGCAGTATTCAGCCTCTCTGGTGTCAAGTCTGATTTTGGAAAAAAAAAAAAAAAAATCCAAAATCAGACAGAGTGTTGACACCAGAGAGGCTAAGACCGCATTGACTCAGTGCGGTATTCAGCCTCTCTGGTGTCAAGTCTGATTTTGGAAAAAAAAAAAAAAAATCCAAAATCAGACAGAGTGTTGAGACCAGAGAGGCTAAGACCGCATTGACTCAGTGCGGTATTCAGCCTCTCTGGTGTCAAGTCTGATTTTGGAAAAAAAAAAAAAAAAATCCAAAATCAGACAGAGTGTTGACACCAGAGAGGCTAAGACCGCATTGACTCAGTGCGGTATTCAGCCTCTCTGGTGTCAAGTCTGATTTTGGAAAAAAAAAAAAAAAATCCAAAATCAGACAGAGTGTTGACACCAGAGAGGCTAAGACCGCATTGACTCAGTGCGGTATTCAGCCTCTATGGTGTCAAGTCTGATTTTGGAAAAAAAAAAAAAAAAAATCCAAAATCAGACAGAGTGTTGACACCAGAGAGGCTAAGACCGCATTGACTCAGTGCGGTATTCAGCCTCTATGGTGTCAAGTCTGATTTTGGAAAAAAAAAAAAAAAAATCCAAAATCAGACAGAGTGTTGACACCAGAGAGGCTAAGACAGCATTGACTCAGTGCGGTATTCAGCCTCTCTGGTGTCAAGTCTGATTTTGGAAAAAAAAAAAAAAAAATCCAAAATCAGACAGAGTGTTGAGACCAGAGAGGCTAAGACCGCATTGACTCAGTGCGGTATTCAGCCTCTCTGGTGTCAAGTCTGATTTTTGAAAAAAAAAAAAAAAATCCAAAATCAGACAGAGTGTTGACACCAGAGAGGCTAAGACCGCATTGACTCAGTGCAGTATTCAGCCTCTCTGGTGTCAAGTCTGATTTTGGAAAAAAAAAAAAAAAAATCCAAAATCAGACAGAGTGTTGAGACCAGAGAGGCTAAGACCGCATTGACTCAGTGCGGTATTCAGCCTCTCTGGTGTCAAGTCTGATTTTGGAAAAAAAAAAAAAAAAATCCAAAATCAGACAGAGTGTTGACACCAGAGAGGCTAAGACCGCATTGACTCAGTGCGGTATTCAGCCTCTCTGGTGTCAAGTCTGATTTTGGGAAAAAAAAAAAAAAAATCCAAAATCAGACAGAGTGTTGACACCAGAGAGGCTAAGACCGCATTGACTCAGTGCGGTATTCAGCCTCTCTGGTGTCAAGTCTGATTTTGGAAAAAAAAAAAAAAATCCAAAATCAGACAGAGTGTTGAGACCAGAGAGGCTAAGACCGCATTGACTCAGTGCGGTATTCAGCCTCTCTGGTGTCAAGTCTGATTTTTGAAAAAAAAAAAAAAAAATCCAAAATCAGGCAGAGTGTTGACACCAGAGAGGCTAAGACCGCATTGACTCAGTGCAGTATTCAGCCTCTCTGGTGTCAAGTCTGATTTTGGAAAAAAAAAAAAAAAAATCCAAAATCAGACAGAGTGTTGACACCAGAGAGGCTAAGACCGCATTGACTCAGTGCGGTATTCAGCCTCTCTGGTGTCAAGTCTGATTTTGGAAAAAAAAAAAAAAAATCCAAAATCAGACAGAGTGTTGAGACCAGAGAGGCTAAGACCGCATTGACTCAGTGCGGTATTCAGCCTCTCTGGTGTCAAGTCTGATTTTGGAAAAAAAAAAAAAAAATCCAAAATCAGACAGAGTGTTGACACCAGAGAGGCTAAGACCGCATTGACTCAGTGCGGTATTCAGCCTCTCTGGTGTCAAGTCTGATTTTGGAAAAAAAAAAAAAAAATCCAAAATCAGACAGAGTGTTGACACCAGAGAGGCTAAGACCGCATTGACTCAGTGCGGTATTCAGCCTCTATGGTGTCAAGTCTGATTTTGGAAAAAAAAAAAAAAAAAATCCAAAATCAGACAGAGTGTTGACACCAGAGAGGCTAAGACCGCATTGACTCAGTGCGGTATTCAGCCTCTATGGTGTCAAGTCTGATTTTGGAAAAAAAAAAAAAAAAATCCAAAATCAGACAGAGTGTTGACACCAGAGAGGCTAAGACAGCATTGACTCAGTGCGGTATTCAGCCTCTCTGGTGTCAAGTCTGATTTTGGAAAAAAAAAAAAAAAAATCCAAAATCAGACAGAGTGTTGAGACCAGAGAGGCTAAGACCGCATTGACTCAGTGCGGTATTCAGCCTCTCTGGTGTCAAGTCTGATTTTTGAAAAAAAAAAAAAAAATCCAAAATCAGACAGAGTGTTGACACCAGAGAGGCTAAGACCGCATTGACTCAGTGCAGTATTCAGCCTCTCTGGTGTCAAGTCTGATTTTGGAAAAAAAAAAAAAAAAATCCAAAATCAGACAGAGTGTTGAGACCAGAGAGGCTAAGACCGCATTGACTCAGTGCGGTATTCAGCCTCTCTGGTGTCAAGTCTGATTTTGGAAAAAAAAAAAAAAAAATCCAAAATCAGACAGAGTGTTGACACCAGAGAGGCTAAGACCGCATTGACTCAGTGCGGTATTCAGCCTCTCTGGTGTCAAGTCTGATTTTGGAAAAAAAAAAAAAAATCCAAAATCAGACAGAGTGTTGAGACCAGAGAGGCTAAGACCGCATTGACTCAGTGCGGTATTCAGCCTCTCTGGTGTCAAGTCTGATTTTGGAAAAAAAAAAAAAAAATCCAAAATCAGACAGAGTGTTGACACCAGAGAGGCTAAGACCGCATTGACTCAGTGCAGTATTCAGCCTCTCTGGTGTCAAGTCTGATTTTGGAAAAAAAAAAAAAAATCCAAAATCAGACAGAGTGTTGACACCAGAGAGGCTAAGACCGCATTGACTCAGTGCGGTATTCAGCCTCTATGGTTTCAAGTCTGATTTTGGAAAAAAAAAAAAAAAATACAAAATCAGACAGAGTGTTGACACCAGAGAGGCTAAGACCGCATTGACTCAGTGCGGTATTCAGCCTCTCTGGTGTCAAGTCTGATTTTGGAAAAAAGAAAAAAAAAATCCAAAATCAGACAGAGTGTTGAGACCAGAGAGGCTAAGACCGCATTGACTCAGTGCGGTATTCAGCCTCTCTGGTGTCAAGTCTGATTTTGGGAAAAAAAAAAAAAAAATCCAAAATCAGACAGAGTGTTGACACCAGAGAGGCTAAGACCGCATTGACTCAGTGCGGTATTCAGCCTCTCTGGTGTCAAGTCTGATTTTGGAAAAAAAAAAAAAAATCCAAAATCAGACAGAGTGTTGAGACCAGAGAGGCTAAGACCGCATTGACTCAGTGCGGTATTCAGCCTCTCTGGTGTCAAGTCTGATTTTTGAAAAAAAAAAAAAAAAATCCAAAATCAGGCAGAGTGTTGACACCAGAGAGGCTAAGACCGCATTGACTCAGTGCAGTATTCAGCCTCTCTGGTGTCAAGTCTGATTTTGGAAAAAAAAAAAAAAAAATCCAAAATCAGACAGAGTGTTGACACCAGAGAGGCTAAGACCGCATTGACTCAGTGCGGTATTCAGCCTCTCTGGTGTCAAGTCTGATTTTGGAAAAAAAAAAAAAAATCCAAAATCAGACAGAGTGTTGAGACCAGAGAGGCTAAGACCGCATTGACTCAGTGCGGTATTCAGCCTCTCTGGTGTCAAGTCTGATTTTGGAAAAAAAAAAAAAAAAATCCAAAATCAGACAGAGTGTTGACACCAGAGAGGCTAAGACCGCATTGACTCAGTGCAGTATTCAGCCTCTCTGGTGTCAAGTCTGATTTTGGAAAAAAAAAAAAAATCCAAAATCAGACAGAGTGTTGACACCAGAGAGGCTAAGACCGCATTGACTCAGTGCGGTATTCAGCCTCTATGGTTTCAAGTCTGATTTTGGAAAAAAAAAAAAAAAAATCCAAAATCAGACAGAGTGTTGACACCAGAGAGGCTAAGACCGCATTGACTCAGTGCGGTATTCAGCCTCTCTGGTGTCAAGTCTGATTTTGGAAAAAAGAAAAAAAAAATCCAAAATCAGACAGAGTGTTGAGACCAGAGAGGCTAAGACCGCATTGACTCAGTGCGGTATTCAGCCTCTCTGGTGTCAAGTCTGATTTTGGGAAAAAAAAAAAAAAAATCCAAAATCAGACAGAGTGTTGACACCAGAGAGGCTAAGACCGCATTGACTCAGTGCGGTATTCAGCCTCTCTGGTGTCAAGTCTGATTTTGGAAAAAAAAAAAAAAATCCAAAATCAGACAGAGTGTTGAGACCAGAGAGGCTAAGACCGCATTGACTCAGTGCGGTATTCAGCCTCTCTGGTGTCAAGTCTGATTTTGGAAAAAAAAAAAAAAAATCCAAAATCAGACAGAGTGTTGACACCAGAGAGGCTAAGACCGCATTGACTCAGTGCGGTATTCAGCCTCTATGGTGTCAAGTCTGATTTTGGAAAAAAAAAAAAAAAAATCCAAAATCAGACAGAGTGTTGACACCAGAGAGGCTAAGACAGCATTGACTCAGTGTGGTATTCAGCCTCTCTGGTGTCAAGTCTGATTTTGGAAAAAAAAAAAAAATCCAAAATCAGACAGAGTGTTGAGACCAGAGAGGCTAAGACCGCATTGACTCAGTGCGGTATTCAGCCTCTCTGGTGTCAAGTCTGATTTTGGAAAAAAAAAAAAAAAAATCCAAAATCAGACAGAGTGTTGACACCAGAGAGGCTAAGACCGCATTGACTCAGTGCAGTATTCAGCCTCTCTGGTGTCAAGTCTGATTTTGGAAAAAAAAAAAAAAATCCAAAATCAGACAGAGTGTTGAGACCAGAGAGGCTAAGACCGCATTGACTCAGTGCGGTATTCAGCCTCTCTGGTGTCAAGTCTGATTTTGGAAAAAAAAAAAAAAAAATCCAAAATCAGACAGAGTGTTGACACCAGAGAGGCTAAGACCGCATTGACTCAGTGCGGTATTCAGCCTCTATGGTGTCAAGTCTGATTTTGGAAAAAAAAAAAAAAAAATCCAAAATCAGACAGAGTGTTGACACCAGAGAGGCTAAGACCGCATTGACTCAGTGCGGTATTCAGCCTCTCTGGTGTCAAGTCTGATTTTGGAAAAAAAAAAATCAGACAGAGTGTTGAGACCAGAGAGGCTAAGACCGCATTGACTCTGTGCGGTATTCAGCCTCTCTGGTGTCAAGTCTGATTTTTGAAAAAAAAAAAAAAAATCCAAAATCAGACAGAGTGTTGACACCAGAGAGGCTAAGACCGCATTGACTCAGTGCGGTACTCAGCCTCTCTGGTGTCAAGTCTGATTTTTGAAAAAAAAAAAAAAAATCCAAAATCAGAAAGAGTGTTGAGACCAGAGAGGCTAAGACCGCATTGACTCAGTGCGGTATTCAGCCTCTCTGGTGTCAAGTCTGATTTTGGAAAAAAAAAAAAAAATCCAAAATCAGACAGAGTGTTGAGACCAGAGAGGCTAAGACCGCATTGACTCAGTGCGGTATTCAGCCTCTCTGGTGTCAAGTCTGATTTTGGAAAAAAAAAAAAAAAATCCAAAATCAGACAGAGTGTTGACACCAGAGAGGCTAAGACCGCATTGACTCAGTGCAGTATTCAGCCTCTCTGGTGTCAAGTCTGATTTTGGAAAAAAAAAAAAAATCCAAAATCAGACAGAGTGTTGACACCAGAGAGGCTAAGACCGCATTGACTCAGTGCGGTATTCAGCCTCTATGGTGTCAAGTCTGATTTTGGAAAAAAAAAAAAAAAAAATCCAAAATCAGACAGAGTGTTGACACCAGAGAGGCTAAGACCGCATTGACTCAGTGCAGTATTCAGCCTCTCTGGTGTCAAGTCTGATTTTGGAAAAAAGAAAAAAAAAATCCAAAATCAGACAGAGTGTTGAGACCAGAGAGGCTAAGACCGCATTGACTCAGTGCGGTATTCAGCCTCTCTGGTGTCAAGTCTGATTTTGGAAAAAAGAAAAAAAAAATCCAAAATCAGACAGAGTGTTGAGACCAGAGAGGCTAAGACCGCATTGACTCAGTGCGGTATTCAGCCTCTCTGGTGTCAAGTCTGATTTTGGAAAAAAAAAAAAAAAAATCCAAAATCAGACAGAGTGTTGACACCAGAGAGGCTAAGACCGCATTGACTCAGTGCGGTATTCAGCCTCTATGGTGTCAAGTCTGATTTTGGAAAAAAAAAAAAAAAAATCCAAAATCAGACAGAGTGTTGACACCAGAGAGGCTAAGACCGCATTGACTCAGTGCGGTATTCAGCCTCTCTGGTGTCAAGTCTGATTTTGGAAAAAAAAAAATCAGACAGAGTGTTGAGACCAGAGAGGCTAAGACCGCATTGACTCTGTGCGGTATTCAGCCTCTCTGGTGTCAAGTCTGATTTTTGAAAAAAAAAAAAAAAATCCAAAATCAGACAGAGTGTTGACACCAGAGAGGCTAAGACCGCATTGACTCAGTGCGGTACTCAGCCTCTCTGGTGTCAAGTCTGATTTTGGAAAAAAAAAAAAAAAAATCCAAAATCAGAAAGAGTGTTGAGACCAGAGAGGCTAAGACCGCATTGACTCAGTGCGGTATTCAGCCTCTCTGGTGTCAAGTCTGATTTTGGAAAAAAAAAAAAAAATCCAAAATCAGACAGAGTGTTGAGACCAGAGAGGCTAAGACCGCATTGACTCAGTGCGGTATTCAGCCTCTCTGGTGTCAAGTCTGATTTTGGAAAAAAAAAAAAAAAATCCAAAATCAGACAGAGTGTTGACACCAGAGAGGCTAAGACCGCATTGACTCAGTGCAGTATTCAGCCTCTCTGGTGTCAAGTCTGATTTTGGAAAAAAAAAAAAAATCCAAAATCAGACAGAGTGTTGACACCAGAGAGGCTAAGACCGCATTGACTCAGTGCGGTATTCAGCCTCTATGGTGTCAAGTCTGATTTTGGAAAAAAAAAAAAAAAAAATCCAAAATCAGACAGAGTGTTGACACCAGAGAGGCTTAGACCGCATTGACTCAGTGCAGTATTCAGCCTCTCTGGTGTCAAGTCTGATTTTGGAAAAAAGAAAAAAAAAATCCAAAATCAGACAGAGTGTTGAGACCAGAGAGGCTAAGACCGCATTGACTCAGTGCGGTATTCAGCCTCTCTGGTGTCAAGTCTGATTTTTGAAAAAAAAAAAAAAAAATCCAAAATCAGGCAGAGTGTTGACACCAGAGAGGCTAAGACCGCATTGACTCAGTGCTGTATTCAGCCTCTCTGGTGTCAAGTCTGATTTTGGAAAAAAAAAAAAAAAATCCAAAATCAGACAGAGTGTTGAGACCAGAGAGGCTAAGACCGCATTGACTCAGTGCGGTATTCAGCCTCTCTGGTGTCAAGTCTGATTTTGGAAAAAAAAAAAAAAAATCCAAAATCAGACAGAGTGTTGACACCAGAGAGGCTAAGACCGCATTGACTCAGTGCGGTATTCAGCCTCTATGGTGTCAAGTCTGATTTTGGAAAAAAAAAAAAAAAAATCCAAAATCAGACAGAGTGTTGACACCAGAGAGGCTAAGACAGCATTGACTCAGTGCGGTATTCAGCCTCTCTGGTGTCAAGTCTGATTTTGGAAAAAAAAAAAAAAAAATCCAAAATCAGACAGAGTGTTGAGACCAGAGAGGCTAAGACCGCATTGACTCAGTGCGGTATTCAGCCTCTCTGGTGTCAAGTCTGATTTTGGAAAAAAAAAAAAAAAAAATCCAAAATCAGACAGAGTGTTGACACCAGAGAGGCTAAGACCGCATTGACTCAGTGCGGTATTCAGCCTCTATGGTTTCAAGTCTGATTTTGGAAAAAAAAAAAAAAAAATCCAAAATCAGACAGAGTGTTGACACCAGAGAGGCTAAGACCGCATTGACTCAGTGCGGTATTCAGCCTCTCTGGTGTCAAGTCTGATTTTGGAAAAAAGAAAAAAAAAATCCAAAATCAGACAGAGTGTTGAGACCAGAGAGGCTAAGACCGCATTGACTCAGTGCGGTATTCAGCCTCTCTGGTGTCAAGTCTGATTTTGGAAAAAAAAAAAAAAAAATCCAAAATCAGACAGTGTTGACACCAGAGAGGCTAAGACCGCATTGACTCAGTGCGGCATTCAACCTCTCTGGTGTCAAGTCTGATTTTGGAAAAAAAAAAAAAAATCCAAAATCAGACAGAGTGTTGAGACCAGAGAGGCTAAGACCGCATTGACTCAGTGCGGTATTCAGCCTCTCTGGTGTCAAGTCTGATTTTGGAAAAAAAAAAAAAAAAATCCAAAATCAGACAGAGTGTTGACACCAGAGAGGCTAAGACCGCATTGACTCAGTGCAGTATTCAGCCTCTCTGGTGTCAAGTCTGATTTGGAAAAAAAAAAAAAATCCAAAATCAGACAGAGTGTTGACACCAGAGAGGCTAAGACCGCATTGACTCAGTGCGGTATTCAGCCTCTATGGTGTCAAGTCTGATTTTGGAAAAAAAAAAAAAAAAAAATCCAAAATCAGACAGAGTGTTGACACCAGAGAGGCTAAGACCGCATTGACTCAGTGCAGTATTCAGCCTCTCTGGTGTCAAGTCTGATTTTGGAAAAAAGAAAAAAAAAATCCAAAATCAGACAGAGTGTTGACACCAGAGAGCTAAGACCGCATTGACTCAGTGCGGTATTCAGCCTCTCTGGCAAGTCTGATTTTGGAAAACAAAAACAAAAAAATCCAAAATCAGACAGAGTGTTGACACCAGAGAGGCTAAGACTGCATTGACTCAGTGCAGTATTCAGCCTCTCTGGTGTCAAGTCTGATTTTGGAAAAAAAATAAAAAAATCCAAAATCAGACAGAGTGTTGAGACCAGAGAGGCTAAGACCGCATTGACTCAGTGCGGTATTCAGCCTCTCTGGTGTCAAGTCTGATTTTGGAAAAAAAAAAAAAAAATCCAAAATCAGACAGAGTGTTGACACCAGAGAGGCTAAGACCGCATTGACTCAGTGCGGTATTCAGCCTCTCTGGTGTCAAGTCTGATTTTGGAAAAAAAAAAAAAAATCCAAAATCAGACAGAGTGTTGAGACCAGAGAGGCTAAGACCGCATTGACTCAGTGCGGTATTCAGCCTCTCTGGTGTCAAGTCTGATTTTTGAAAAAAAAAAAAAAAAATCCAAAATCAGGCAGAGTGTTGACACCAGAGAGGCTAAGACCGCATTGACTCAGTGCAGTATTCAGCCTCTCTGGTGTCAAGTCTGATTTTGGAAAAAAAAAAAAAAAAATCCAAAATCAGACAGAGTGTTGACACCAGAGAGGCTAAGACCGCATTGACTCAGTGCGGTATTCAGCCTCTCTGGTGTCAAGTCTGATTTTGGAAAAAAAAAAAAAAATCCAAAATCAGACAGAGTGTTGAGACCAGAGAGGCTAAGACCGCATTGACTCAGTGCGGTATTCAGCCTCTCTGGTGTCAAGTCTGATTTTGGAAAAAAAAAAAAAAAAATCCAAAATCAGACAGAGTGTTGACACCAGAGAGGCTAAGACCGCATTGACTCAGTGCAGTATTCAGCCTCTCTGGTGTCAAGTCTGATTTTGGAAAAAAAAAAAAAATCCAAAATCAGACAGAGTGTTGACACCAGAGAGGCTAAGACCGCATTGACTCAGTGCGGTATTCAGCCTCTATGGTTTCAAGTCTGATTTTGGAAAAAAAAAAAAAAAAATCCAAAATCAGACAGAGTGTTGACACCAGAGAGGCTAAGACCGCATTGACTCAGTGCGGTATTCAGCCTCTCTGGTGTCAAGTCTGATTTTGGAAAAAAGAAAAAAAAAATCCAAAATCAGACAGAGTGTTGAGACCAGAGAGGCTAAGACCGCATTGACTCAGTGCGGTATTCAGCCTCTCTGGTGTCAAGTCTGATTTTGGGAAAAAAAAAAAAAAAATCCAAAATCAGACAGAGTGTTGACACCAGAGAGGCTAAGACCGCATTGACTCAGTGCGGTATTCAGCCTCTCTGGTGTCAAGTCTGATTTTGGAAAAAAAAAAAAAAATCCAAAATCAGACAGAGTGTTGAGACCAGAGAGGCTAAGACCGCATTGACTCAGTGCGGTATTCAGCCTCTCTGGTGTCAAGTCTGATTTTTGAAAAAAAAAAAAAAAAATCCAAAATCAGGCAGAGTGTTGACACCAGAGAGGCTAAGACCGCATTGACTCAGTGCAGTATTCAGCCTCTCTGGTGTCAAGTCTGATTTTGGAAAAAAAAAAAAAAAAATCCAAAATCAGACAGAGTGTTGAGACCAGAGAGGCTAAGACCGCATTGACTCAGTGCGGTATTCAGCCTCTCTGGTGTCAAGTCTGATTTTGGAAAAAAAAAAAAAAAATCCAAAATCAGACAGAGTGTTGACACCAGAGAGGCTAAGACCGCATTGACTCAGTGCGGTATTCAGCCTCTATGGTGTCAAGTCTGATTTTGGAAAAAAAAAAAAAAAAATCCAAAATCAGACAGAGTGTTGACACCAGAGAGGCTAAGACAGCATTGACTCAGTGTGGTATTCAGCCTCTCTGGTGTCAAGTCTGATTTTGGAAAAAAAAAAAAAATCCAAAATCAGACAGAGTGTTGAGACCAGAGAGGCTAAGACCGCATTGACTCAGTGCGGTATTCAGCCTCTCTGGTGTCAAGTCTGATTTTGGAAAAAAAAAAAAAAAAATCCAAAATCAGACAGAGTGTTGACACCAGAGAGGCTAAGACCGCATTGACTCAGTGCAGTATTCAGCCTCTCTGGTGTCAAGTCTGATTTTGGAAAAAAAAAAAAAAATCCAAAATCAGACAGAGTGTTGAGACCAGAGAGGCTAAGACCGCATTGACTCAGTGCGGTATTCAGCCTCTCTGGTGTCAAGTCTGATTTTGGAAAAAAAAAAAAAAAAATCCAAAATCAGACAGAGTGTTGACACCAGAGAGGCTAAGACCGCATTGACTCAGTGCGGTATTCAGCCTCTATGGTGTCAAGTCTGATTTTGGAAAAAAAAAAAAAAAATCCAAAATCAGACAGAGTGTTGACACCAGAGAGGCTAAGACCGCATTGACTCAGTGCGGTATTCAGCCTCTCTGGTGTCAAGTCTGATTTTGGAAAAAAAAAAATCAGACAGAGTGTTGAGACCAGAGAGGCTAAGACCGCATTGACTCTGTGCGGTATTCAGCCTCTCTGGTGTCAAGTCTGATTTTTGAAAAAAAAAAAAAAAATCCAAAATCAGAAAGAGTGTTGAGACCAGAGAGGCTAAGACCGCATTGACTCAGTGCGGTATTCAGCCTCTCTGGTGTCAAGTCTGATTTTGGAAAAAAAAAAAAAAATCCAAAATCAGACAGAGTGTTGAGACCAGAGAGGCTAAGACCGCATTGACTCAGTGCGGTATTCAGCCTCTCTGGTGTCAAGTCTGATTTTGGAAAAAAAAAAAAAAAATCCAAAATCAGACAGAGTGTTGACACCAGAGAGGCTAAGACCGCATTGACTCAGTGCAGTATTCAGCCTCTCTGGTGTCAAGTCTGATTTTGGAAAAAAAAAAAAAATCCAAAATCAGACAGAGTGTTGACACCAGAGAGGCTAAGACCGCATTGACTCAGTGCGGTATTCAGCCTCTATGGTGTCAAGTCTGATTTTGGAAAAAAAAAAAAAAAAAATCCAAAATCAGACAGAGTGTTGACACCAGAGAGGCTAAGACCGCATTGACTCAGTGCAGTATTCAGCCTCTCTGGTGTCAAGTCTGATTTTGGAAAAAAGAAAAAAAAAATCCAAAATCAGACAGAGTGTTGAGACCAGAGAGGCTAAGACCGCATTGACTCAGTGCGGTATTCAGCCTCTCTGGTGTCAAGTCTGATTTTGGAAAAAAGAAAAAAAAAATCCAAAATCAGACAGAGTGTTGAGACCAGAGAGGCTAAGACCGCATTGACTCAGTGCGGTATTCAGCCTCTCTGGTGTCAAGTCTGATTTTGGAAAAAAAAAAAAAAAAATCCAAAATCAGACAGAGTGTTGACACCAGAGAGGCTAAGACCGCATTGACTCAGTGCGGTATTCAGCCTCTATGGTGTCAAGTCTGATTTTGGAAAAAAAAAAAAAATCCAAAATCAGACAGAGTGTTGACACCAGAGAGGCTAAGACCGCATTGACTCAGTGCGGTATTCAGCCTCTCTGGTGTCAAGTCTGATTTTGGAAAAAAAAAAATCAGACAGAGTGTTGAGACCAGAGAGGCTAAGACCGCATTGACTCTGTGCGGTATTCAGCCTCTCTGGTGTCAAGTCTGATTTTTGAAAAAAAAAAAAAAAATCCAAAATCAGACAGAGTGTTGACACCAGAGAGGCTAAGACCGCATTGACTCAGTGCGGTACTCAGCCTCTCTGGTGTCAAGTCTGATTTTGGAAAAAAAAAAAAAAAATCCAAAATCAGAAAGAGTGTTGAGACCAGAGAGGCTAAGACCGCATTGACTCAGTGCGGTATTCAGCCTCTCTGGTGTCAAGTCTGATTTTGGAAAAAAAAAAAAAAATCCTAAATCAGACAGAGTGTTGAGACCAGAGAGGCTAAGACCGCATTGACTCAGTGCGGTATTCAGCCTCTCTGGTGTCAAGTCTGATTTTGGAAAAAAAAAAAAAAAATCCAAAATCAGACAGAGTGTTGACACCAGAGAGGCTAAGACCGCATTGACTCAGTGCAGTATTCAGCCTCTCTGGTGTCAAGTCTGATTTTGGAAAAAAAAAAAAAATCCAAAATCAGACAGAGTGTTGACACCAGAGAGGCTAAGACCGCATTGACTCAGTGCGGTATTCAGCCTCTATGGTGTCAAGTCTGATTTTGGAAAAAAAAAAAAAAAAAATCCAAAATCAGACAGAGTGTTGACACCAGAGAGGCTAAGACCGCATTGACTCAGTGCAGTATTCAGCCTCTCTGGTGTCAAGTCTGATTTTGGAAAAAAGAAAAAAAAAATCCAAAATCAGACAGAGTGTTGAGACCAGAGAGGCTAAGACCGCATTGACTCAGTGCGGTATTCAGCCTCTCTGGTGTCAAGTCTGATTTTTGAAAAAAAAAAAAAAAAATCCAAAATCAGGCAGAGTGTTGACACCAGAGAGGCTAAGACCGCATTGACTCAGTGCTGTATTCAGCCTCTCTGGTGTCAAGTCTGATTTTGGAAAAAAAAAAAAAAAAATCCAAAATCAGACAGAGTGTTGAGACCAGAGAGGCTAAGACCGCATTGACTCAGTGCGGTATTCAGCCTCTCTGGTGTCAAGTCTGATTTTGGAAAAAAAAAAAAAAAAATCCAAAATCAGACAGAGTGTTGACACCAGAGAGGCTAAGACCGCATTGACTCAGTGCGGTATTCAGCCTCTATGGTGTCAAGTCTGATTTTGGAAAAAAAAAAAAAAATCCTAAATCAGACAGAGTGTTGAGACCAGAGAGGCTAAGACCGCATTGACTCAGTGCGGTATTCAGCCTCTCTGGTGTCAAGTCTGATTTTGGAAAAAAAAAAAAAAAATCCAAAATCAGACAGAGTGTTGACACCAGAGAGGCTAAGACCGCATTGACTCAGTGCAGTATTCAGCCTCTCTGGTGTCAAGTCTGATTTTGGAAAAAAAAAAAAAATCCAAAATCAGACAGAGTGTTGACACCAGAGAGGCTAAGACCGCATTGACTCAGTGCGGTATTCAGCCTCTATGGTGTCAAGTCTGATTTTGGAAAAAAAAAAAAAAAAAATCCAAAATCAGACAGAGTGTTGACACCAGAGAGGCTAAGACCGCATTGACTCAGTGCAGTATTCAGCCTCTCTGGTGTCAAGTCTGATTTTGGAAAAAAGAAAAAAAAAATCCAAAATCAGACAGAGTGTTGAGACCAGAGAGGCTAAGACCGCATTGACTCAGTGCGGTATTCAGCCTCTCTGGTGTCAAGTCTGATTTTTGAAAAAAAAAAAAAAAAATCCAAAATCAGGCAGAGTGTTGACACCAGAGAGGCTAAGACCGCATTGACTCAGTGCTGTATTCAGCCTCTCTGGTGTCAAGTCTGATTTTGGAAAAAAAAAAAAAAAAATCCAAAATCAGACAGAGTGTTGAGACCAGAGAGGCTAAGACCGCATTGACTCAGTGCGGTATTCAGCCTCTCTGGTGTCAAGTCTGATTTTGGAAAAAAAAAAAAAAAAATCCAAAATCAGACAGAGTGTTGACACCAGAGAGGCTAAGACCGCATTGACTCAGTGCGGTATTCAGCCTCTATGGTGTCAAGTCTGATTTTGGAAAAAAAAAAAAAAAAATCCAAAATCAGACAGAGTGTTGACACCAGAGAGGCTAAGACAGCATTGACTCAGTGCGGTATTCGGCCTCTCTGGTGTCAAGTCTGATTTTTGAAAAAAAAAAAAAAAATCCAAAATCAGACAGAGTGTTGACACCAGAGAGGCTAAGACCGCATTGACTCAGTGCAGTATTCAGCCTCTCTGGTGTCAAGTCTGATTTTGGAAAAAAAAAAAAAATCCAAAATCAGACAGAGTGTTGACACCAGAGAGGCTAAGACCGCATTGACTCAGTGCGGTATTCAGCCTCTATGGTGTCAAGTCTGATTTTGGAAAAAAAAAAAAAAAAAATCCAAAATCAGACAGAGTGTTGACACCAGAGAGGCTAAGACCGCATTGACTCAGTGCAGTATTCAGCCTCTCTGGTGTCAAGTCTGATTTTGGAAAAAAGAAAAAAAAAATCCAAAATCAGACAGAGTGTTGAGACCAGAGAGGCTAAGACCGCATTGACTCAGTGCGGTATTCAGCCTCTCTGGTGTCAAGTCTGATTTTTGAAAAAAAAAAAAAAAAATCCAAAATCAGGCAGAGTGTTGACACCAGAGAGGCTAAGACCGCATTGACTCAGTGCTGTATTCAGCCTCTCTGGTGTCAAGTCTGATTTTGGAAAAAAAAAAAAAAAAATCCAAAATCAGACAGAGTGTTGAGACCAGAGAGGCTAAGACCGCATTGACTCAGTGCGGTATTCAGCCTCTCTGGTGTCAAGTCTGATTTTGGAAAAAAAAAAAAAAAATCCAAAATCAGACAGAGTGTTGACACCAGAGAGGCTAAGACCGCATTGACTCAGTGCGGTATTCAGCCTCTATGGTGTCAAGTCTGATTTTGGAAAAAAAAAAAAAAAAATCCAAAATCAGACAGAGTGTTGACACCAGAGAGGCTAAGACAGCATTGACTCAGTGCGGTATTCAGCCTCTCTGGTGTCAAGTCTGATTTTGGAAAAAAAAAAAAAAAAATCCAAAATCAGACAGAGTGTTGAGACCAGAGAGGCTAAGACCGCATTGACTCAGTGCGGTATTCAGCCTCTCTGGTGTCAAGTCTGATTTTGGAAAAAAAAAAAAAAAAAATCCAAAATCAGACAGAGTGTTGACACCAGAGAGGCTAAGACCGCATTGACTCAGTGCGGTATTCAGCCTCTATGGTTTCAAGTCTGATTTTGGAAAAAAAAAAAAAAAAATCCAAAATCAGACAGAGTGTTGACACCAGAGAGGCTAAGACCGCATTGACTCAGTGCGGTATTCAGCCTCTCTGGTGTCAAGTCTGATTTTGGAAAAAAGAAAAAAAAAATCCAAAATCAGACAGAGTGTTGAGACCAGAGAGGCTAAGACCGCATTGACTCAGTGCGGTATTCAGCCTCTCTGGTGTCAAGTCTGATTTTGGAAAAAAAAAAAAAAAAATCCAAAATCAGACAGTGTTGACACCAGAGAGGCTAAGACCGCATTGACTCAGTGCGGTATTCAACCTCTCTGGTGTCAAGTCTGATTTTGGAAAAAAAAAAAAAAATCCAAAATCAGACAGAGTGTTGAGACCAGAGAGGCTAAGACCGCATTGACTCAGTGCGGTATTCAGCCTCTCTGGTGTCAAGTCTGATTTTGGAAAAAAAAAAAAAAAAATCCAAAATCAGACAGAGTGTTGACACCAGAGAGGCTAAGACCGCATTGACTCAGTGCAGTATTCAGCCTCTCTGGTGTCAAGTCTGATTTGGAAAAAAAAAAAAAATCCAAAATCAGACAGAGTGTTGACACCAGAGAGGCTAAGACCGCATTGACTCAGTGCGGTATTCAGCCTCTATGGTGTCAAGTCTGATTTTGGAAAAAAAAAAAAAAAAAAAATCCAAAATCAGACAGAGTGTTGACACCAGAGAGGCTAAGACCGCATTGACTCAGTGCAGTATTCAGCCTCTCTGGTGTCAAGTCTGATTTTGGAAAAAAGAAAAAAAAAATCCAAAATCAGACAGAGTGTTGACACCAGAGAGCTAAGACCGCATTGACTCAGTGCGGTATTCAGCCTCTCTGGCAAGTCTGATTTTGGAAAACAAAAACAAAAAAATCCAAAATCAGACAGAGTGTTGACACCAGAGAGGCTAAGACCGCATTGACTCAGTGCAGTATTCAGCCTCTCTGGTGTCAAGTCTGATTTTGGAAAAAAAATAAAAAAATCCAAAATCAGACAGAGTGTTGAGACCAGAGAGGCTAAGACCGCATTGACTCAGTGCGGTATTCAGCCTCTCTGGTGTCAAGTCTGATTTTGGAAAAAAAAAAAAAAATCCAAAATCAGACAGAGTGTTGACACCAGAGAGGCTAAGACCGCATTGACTCAGTGCGGTATTCAGCCTCTCTGGTGTCAAGTCTGATTTTGGAAAAAAATAATAATAATCCAAAATCAGACAGAGTGTTGACACCAGAGAGGCTAAGACCGCATTGACTCAGTGCGGTATTCAGCCTCTCTGGTGTCAAGTCTGATTTTGGAAAAAAAAAAAAAAAAAATCCAAAATCAGACAGAGTGTTGAGACCAGAGAGGCTAAGACCGCATTGACTCAGTGCGGTATTCAGCCTCTCTGGTGTCAAGTCTGATTTTGGAAAAAAAAAAAAAATCCAAAATCAGACAGAGTGTTGAGACCAGAGAGGCTAAGACCGCATTGACTCAGTGCGGTATTCAGCCTCTCTGGTGTCAAGTCTGATTTTGGAAAAAAAAAAAAAATCCAAAATCAGACAGAGTGTTGACACCAGAGAGGCTAAGACCGCATTGACTCAGTGCGGTACTCAGCCTCTCTGGTGTCAAGTCTGATTTTGGAAAAAAAAAAAAAAAATCCAAAATCAGAAAGAGTGTTGAGACCAGAGAGGCTAAGACCGCATTGACTCAGTGCGGTATTCAGCCTCTCTGGTGTCAAGTCTGATTTTGGAAAAAAAAAAAAAAAAATCCAAAATCAGACAGTGTTGACACCAGAGAGGCTAAGACCGCATTGACTCAGTGCGGTATTCAGCCTCTCTGGTGTCAAGTCTGATTTTGGAAAAAAAAAAAAAAATCCAAAATCAGACAGAGTGTTGAGACCAGAGAGGCTAAGACCGCATTGACTCAGTGCAGTATTCAGCCTCTCTGGTGTCAAGTCTGATTTTGGAAAAAAAAAAAAAAAATCCAAAATCAGACAGAGTGTTGACACCAGAGAGGCTAAGACCGCATTGACTCAGTGCAGTATTCAGCCTCTCTGGTGTCAAGTCTGATTTTGGAAAAAAAAAAAAAATCCAAAATCAGACAGAGTGTTGACACCAGAGAGGCTAAGACCGCATTGACTCAGTGCGGTATTCAGCCTCTATGGTGTCAAGTCTGATTTTGGAAAAAAAAAAAAAAAAAATCCAAAATCAGACAGAGTGTTGACACCAGAGAGGCTAAGACCGCATTGACTCAGTGCAGTATTCAGCCTCTCTGGTGTCAAGTCTGATTTTGGAAAAAAGAAAAAAAAAATCCAAAATCAGACAGAGTGTTGAGACCAGAGAGGCTAAGACCGCATTGACTCAGTGCGGTATTCAGCCTCTCTGGTGTCAAGTCTGATTTTTGAAAAAAAAAAAAAAAAATCCAAAATCAGGCAGAGTGTTGACACCAGAGAGGCTAAGACCGCATTGACTCAGTGCTGTATTCAGCCTCTCTGGTGTCAAGTCTGATTTTGGAAAAAAAAAAAAAAAAATCCAAAATCAGACAGAGTGTTGAGACCAGAGAGGCTAAGACCGCATTGACTCAGTGCGGTATTCAGCCTCTCTGGTGTCAAGTCTGATTTTGGAAAAAAAAAAAAAAAATCCAAAATCAGACAGAGTGTTGACACCAGAGAGGCTAAGACCGCATTGACTCAGTGCGGTATTCAGCCTCTATGGTGTCAAGTCTGATTTTGGAAAAAAAAAAAAAAAAATCCAAAATCAGACAGAGTGTTGACACCAGAGAGGCTAAGACAGCATTGACTCAGTGCGGTATTCAGCCTCTCTGGTGTCAAGTCTGATTTTGGAAAAAAAAAAAAAAAAATCCAAAATCAGACAGAGTGTTGAGACCAGAGAGGCTAAGACCGCATTGACTCAGTGCGGTATTCAGCCTCTCTGGTGTCAAGTCTGATTTTGGAAAAAAAAAAAAAAAATCCAAAATCAGACAGAGTGTTGACACCAGAGAGGCTAAGACCGCATTGACTCAGTGCGGTATTCAGCCTCTCTGGTGTCAAGTCTGATTTTGGAAAAAAAAAAAAAAAATCCAAAATCAGACAGAGTGTTGAGACCAGAGAGGCTAAGACCGCATTGACTCAGTGCGGTATTCAGCCTCTCTGGTGTCAAGTCTGATTTTGGAAAAAAAAAAAAAAAATCCAAAATCAGACAGAGTGTTGACACCAGAGAGGCTAAGACCGCATTGACTCAGTGCGGTATTCAGCCTCTCTGGTGTCAAGTCTGATTTTGAAAAAAAAAAAAAAAATCCAAAATCAGACAGAGTGTTGAGACCAGAGAGGCTAAGACCGCATTGACTCAGTGCGGTATTCAGCCTCTCTGGTGTCAAGTCTGATTTTGGAAAAAAAAAAAAAAAAATCCAAAATCAGACAGAGTGTTGACACCAGAGAGGCTAAGACCGCATTGACTCAGTGCGGTATTCAGCCTCTATGGTTTCAAGTCTGATTTTGGAAAAAAAAAAAAAAAAATCCAAAATCAGACAGAGTGTTGACACCAGAGAGGCTAAGACCGCATTGACTCAGTGCGGTATTCAGCCTCTCTGGTGTCAAGTCTGATTTTGGAAAAAAGAAAAAAAAAATCCAAAATCAGAAAGAGTGTTGAGACCAGAGAGGCTAAGACCGCATTGACTCAGTGCGGTATTCAGCCTCTCTGGTGTCAAGTCTGATTTTGGAAAAAAAAAAAAAAAAATCCAAAATCAGACAGTGTTGACACCAGAGAGGCTAAGACCGCATTGACTCAGTGCGGTATTCAACCTCTCTGGTGTCAAGTCTGATTTTGGAAAAAAAAAAAAAAATCCAAAATCAGACAGAGTGTTGAGACCAGAGAGGCTAAGACCGCATTGACTCAGTGCGGTATTCAGCCTCTCTGGTGTCAAGTCTGATTTTGGAAAAAAAAAAAAAAAAATCCAAAATCAGACAGAGTGTTGACACCAGAGAGGCTAAGACCGCATTGACTCAGTGCAGTATTCAGCCTCTCTGGTGTCAAGTCTGATTTGGAAAAAAAAAAAAAAATCCAAAATCAGACAGAGTGTTGACACCAGAGAGGCTAAGACCGCATTGACTCAGTGCGGTATTCAGCCTCTATGGTGTCAAGTCTGATTTTGGAAAAAAAAAAAAAAAAAAATCCAAAATCAGACAGAGTGTTGACACCAGAGAGGCTAAGACCGCATTGACTCAGTGCAGTATTCAGCCTCTCTGGTGTCAAGTCTGATTTTGGAAAAAAGAAAAAAAAAATCCAAAATCAGACAGAGTGTTGACACCAGAGAGCTAAGACCGCATTGACTCAGTGCGGTATTCAGCCTCTCTGGCAAGTCTGATTTTGGAAAACAAAAACAAAAAAATCCAAAATCAGACAGAGTGTTGACACCAGAGAGGCTAAGACCGCATTGACTCAGTGCAGTATTCAGCCTCTCTGGTGTCAAGTCTGATTTTGGAAAAAAAATAAAAAAATCCAAAATCAGACAGAGTGTTGAGACCAGAGAGGCTAAGACCGCATTGACTCAGTGCGGTATTCAGCCTCTCTGGTGTCAAGTCTGATTTTGGAAAAAAAAAAAAAAAATCCAAAATCAGACAGAGTGTTGACACCAGAGAGGCTAAGACCGCATTGACTCAGTGCGGTATTCAGCCTCTCTGGTGTCAAGTCTGATTTTGGAAAAAAATAATAATAATCCAAAATCAGACAGAGTGTTGACACCAGAGAGGCTAAGACCGCATTGACTCAGTGCGGTATTCAGCCTCTCTGGTGTCAAGTCTGATTTTGGAAAAAAAAAAAAAAAAATCCAAAATCAGACAGAGTGTTGAGACCAGAGAGGCTAAGACCGCATTGACTCAGTGCGGTATTCAGCCTCTCTGGTGTCAAGTCTGATTTTGGAAAAAAAAAAAAAATCCAAAATCAGACAGAGTGTTGACACCAGAGAGGCTAAGACCGCATTGACTCAGTGCGGTATTCAGCCTCTCTGGTGTCAAGTCTGATTTTGGAAAAAAAAAAAAAAAAAATCCAAAATCAGACAGAGTGTTGAGACCAGAGAGGCTAAGACCGCATTGACTCAGTGCGGTATTCAGCCTCTCTGGTGTCAAGTCTGATTTTTGAAAAAAAAAAAAAAATCCAAAATCAGACAGAGTGTTGACACCAGAGAGGCTAAGACCGCATTGACTCAGTGCGGTATTCAGCCTCTCTGGTGTCAAGTCTGATTTTGGAAAAAAAAAAAAAAAAAAAAAATCAGACAGAGTGTTGACACCAGAGAGGCTAAGACCGCATTGATTCAGTGCGGTATTCAGCCTCTCTGGTGTCAAGTCTGATTTTGGAAAAAAAAAAAAAAAAATCCAAAATCAGACAGAGTGTTGAGACCAGAGAGGCTAAGACCGCATTGACTCAGTGCGGTATTCAGCCTCTCTGGTGTCAAGTCTGATTTTGGAAAAAAAAAAAAAAAAATCCAAAATCAGACAGAGTGTTGACACCAGAGAGGCTAAGACCGCATTGACTCAGTGCGGTATTCAGCCTCTCTGGTGTCAAGTCTGATTTTGGAAAAAAAAAAAAAAAAAATCCAAAATCAGACAGAGTGTTGAGACCAGAGAGGCTAAGACCGCATTGACTCAGTGCGGTATTCAGCCTCTCTGGTGTCAAGTCTGATTTTGGAAAAAAAAAAAAAAATCCAAAATCAGACAGAGTGTTGACACCAGAGAGGCTAAGACCGCATTGACTCAGTGCGGTATTCAGCCTCTCTGGTGTCAAGTCTGATTTTGGAAAAAAAAAAAAAAAATCAAAAATCAGACAGAGTGTTGAGACCAGAGAGGCTAAGACCGCATTAACTCAGTCCGGTATTCAGCCTCTCTGGTGTCAAGTCTGATTTTGGAAAAAAAAAAAAAAAAATCCCAAATCAGACAGAGTGTTGACACCAGAGAGGCTAAGACCGCATTGACTCAGGTGCGGTATTCAGCCTCTCTGGTGTCAAGTCTGATTTTGAAAAAAAAAAAAAAAAATCCCAAATCAGACAGAGTGTTGACACCAGAGAGGCTAAGACCGCATTGACTCAGTGCGGTATTCAGCCTCTCTGGTGTCAAGTCTGATTTTGGAAAAAAAAAAAAAAATCCAAAATCAGACAGAGTGTTGAGACCAGAGAGGCTAAGACCGCATTGACTCAGTGCGGTATTCAGCCTCTCTGGTGTCAAGTCTGATTTTGGAAAAAAAAAAAAAAATCCAAAATCAGACAGAGTGTTGAGACCAGAGAGGCTAAGACCGCATTGACTCAGTGCGGTATTCAGCCTCTCTGGTGTCAAGTCTGATTTTGGAAAAAAAAAAAAAAATCCAAAATCAGACAGAGTGTTGACACCAGAGAGGCTAAGACCGCATTGACTCAGTGCGGTATTCAGCCTCTCTGGTGTCAAGTCTGATTTTGGAAAAAAAAAAAAAAATCCAAAATCAGACAGAGTGTTGAGACCAGAGAGGCTAAGACCGCATTGACTCAGTGCGGTATTCAGCCTCTCTGGTGTCAAGTCTGATTTTGGAAAAAAAAAAAAAAAATCCAAAATGAGACAGAGTGTTGAGACCAGAGAGCTAAGACCGCATTGACTCAGTGCGGTATTCAGCCTCTCTGGCAAGTCTGATTTTGGAAAAAAAAAAAAAAAAAATCCAAAATCAGACAGAGTGTTGACACCAGAGAGGCTAAGACCGCATTGACTCAGTGCGGTATTCAGCCTCTCTGGTGTCAAGTCTGATTTTGGAAAACAAATAAAAAAATCCAAAATCAGACAGAGTGTTGAGACCAGAGAGGCTAAGACCGCATTGACTCAGTGCGGTATTCAGCCTCTCTGGTGTCAAGTCTGATTTTGGAAAAAAAAAAAAAAAATCCAAAATCAGACAGAGTGTTGACACCAGAGAGGCTAAGACCGCATTGACTCAGTGCGGTATTCAGCCTCTCTGGTGTCAAGTCTGATTTTGGAAAAAAATAATAATAATCCAAAATCAGACAGAGTGTTGACACCAGAGAGGCTAAGACCGCATTGACTCAGTGCGGTATTCAGCCTCTATGGTGTCAAGTCTGATTTTGGAAAAAAAAAAAAAAAAAAATCCAAAATCAGACAGAGTGTTGACACCAGAGAGGCTAAGACCGCATTGACTCAGTGCAGTATTCAGCCTCTCTGGTGTCAAGTCTGATTTTGGAAAAAAGAAAAAAAAAATCCAAAATCAGACAGAGTGTTGACACCAGAGAGCTAAGACCGCATTGACTCAGTGCGGTATTCAGCCTCTCTGGCAAGTCTGATTTTGGAAAACAAAAACAAAAAAATCCAAAATCAGACAGAGTGTTGACACCAGAGAGGCTAAGACCGCATTGACTCAGTGCAGTATTCAGCCTCTCTGGTGTCAAGTCTGATTTTGGAAAAAAAATAAAAAAATCCAAAATCAGACAGAGTGTTGAGACCAGAGAGGCTAAGACCGCATTGACTCAGTGCGGTATTCAGCCTCTCTGGTGTCAAGTCTGATTTTGGGAAAAAAAAAAAAAAATCCAAAATCAGACAGAGTGTTGACACCAGAGAGGCTAAGACCGCATTGACTCAGTGCGGTATTCAGCCTCTCTGGTGTCAAGTCTGATTTTGGAAAAAAATAATAATAATCCAAAATCAGACAGAGTGTTGACACCAGAGAGGCTAAGACCGCATTGACTCAGTGCGGTATTCAGCCTCTCTGGTGTCAAGTCTGATTTTGGAAAAAAAAAAAAAAAAATCCAAAATCAGACAGAGTGTTGAGACCAGAGAGGCTAAGACCGCATTGACTCAGTGCGGTATTCAGCCTCTCTGGTGTCAAGTCTGATTTTGGAAAAAAAAAAAAAATCCAAAATCAGACAGAGTGTTGACACCAGAGAGGCTAAGACCGCATTGACTCAGTGCGGTATTCAGCCTCTCTGGTGTCAAGTCTGATTTTGGAAAAAAAAAAAAAAAAAATCCAAAATCAGACAGAGTGTTGAGACCAGAGAGGCTAAGACCGCATTGACTCAGTGCGGTATTCAGCCTCTCTGGTGTCAAGTCTGATTTTTGAAAAAAAAAAAAAAATCCAAAATCAGACAGAGTGTTGACACCAGAGAGGCTAAGACCGCATTGACTCAGTGCGGTATTCAGCCTCTCTGGTGTCAAGTCTGATTTTGGAAAAAAAAAAAAAAAAAAAAAATCAGACAGAGTGTTGACACCAGAGAGGCTAAGACCGCATTGATTCAGTGCGGTATTCAGCCTCTCTGGTGTCAAGTCTGATTTTGGAAAAAAAAAAAAAAAAATCCAAAATCAGACAGAGTGTTGAGACCAGAGAGGCTAAGACCGCATTGACTCAGTGCGGTATTCAGCCTCTCTGGTGTCAAGTCTGATTTTGGAAAAAAAAAAAAAAAAATCCAAAATCAGACAGAGTGTTGACACCAGAGAGGCTAAGACCGCATTGACTCAGTGCGGTATTCAGCCTCTCTGGTGTCAAGTCTGATTTTGGAAAAAAAAAAAAAAAAATCCAAAATCAGACAGAGTGTTGAGACCAGAGAGGCTAAGACCGCATTGACTCAGTGCGGTATTCAGCCTCTCTGGTGTCAAGTCTGATTTTGGAAAAAAAAAAAAAAATCCAAAATCAGACAGAGTGTTGACACCAGAGAGGCTAAGACCGCATTGACTCAGTGCGGTATTCAGCCTCTCTGGTGTCAAGTCTGATTTTGGAAAAAAAAAAAAAAAATCAAAAATCAGACAGAGTGTTGAGACCAGAGAGGCTAAGACCGCATTAACTCAGTCCGGTATTCAGCCTCTCTGGTGTCAAGTCTGATTTTGGAAAAAAAAAAAAAAAATCCAAAATCAGACAGAGTGTTGACACCAGAGAGGCTAAGACCGCATTGACTCAGTGCGGTATTCAGCCTCTCTGGTGTCAAGTCTGATTTTGTAAAAAAAAAAAAAAATCCAAAATCAGACAGAGTGTTGAGACCAGAGAGGCTAAGACCGCATTGACTCAGTGCGGTATTCAGCCTCTCTGGTGTCAAGTCTGATTTTGGAAAAAAAAAAAAAAAATCCCAAATCAGACAGAGTGTTGACACCAGAGAGGCTAAGACCGCATTGACTCAGGTGCGGTATTCAGCCTCTCTGGTGTCAAGTCTGATTTTGAAAAAAAAAAAAAAAAATCCCAAATCAGACAGAGTGTTGACACCAGAGAGGCTAAGACCGCATTGACTCAGTGCGGTATTCAGCCTCTCTGGTGTCAAGTCTGATTTTGGAAAAAAAAAAAAAAATCCAAAATCAGACAGAGTGTTGAGACCAGAGAGGCTAAGACCGCATTGACTCAGTGCGGTATTCAGCCTCTCTGGTGTCAAGTCTGATTTTGGAAAAAAAAAAAAAAATCCAAAATCAGACAGAGTGTTGAGACCAGAGAGGCTAAGACCGCATTGACTCAGTGCGGTATTCAGCCTCTCTGGTGTCAAGTCTGATTTTGGAAAAAAAAAAAAAAATCCAAAATCAGACAGAGTGTTGACACCAGAGAGGCTAAGACCGCATTGACTCAGTGCGGTATTCAGCCTCTCTGGTGTCAAGTCTGATTTTGGAAAAAAAAAAAAAAATCCAAAATCAGACAGAGTGTTGAGACCAGAGAGGCTAAGACCGCATTGACTCAGTGCGGTATTCAGCCTCTCTGGTGTCAAGTCTGATTTTGGAAAAAAAAAAAAAAAATCCAAAATGAGACAGAGTGTTGAGACCAGAGAGCTAAGACCGCATTGACTCAGTGCGGTATTCAGCCTCTCTGGCAAGTCTGATTTTGGAAAAAAAAAAAAAAAAAATCCAAAATCAGACAGAGTGTTGACACCAGAGAGGCTAAGACCGCATTGACTCAGTGCGGTATTCAGCCTCTCTGGTGTCAAGTCTGATTTTGGAAAACAAATAAAAAAATCCAAAATCAGACAGAGTGTTGAGACCAGAGAGGCTAAGACCGCATTGACTCAGTGCGGTATTCAGCCTCTCTGGTGTCAAGTCTGATTTTGGAAAAAAAAAAAAAAAATCCAAAATCAGACAGAGTGTTGACACCAGAGAGGCTAAGACCGCATTGACTCAGTGCGGTATTCAGCCTCTCTGGTGTCAAGTCTGATTTTGGAAAAAAATAATAATAATCCAAAATCAGACAGAGTGTTGACACCAGAGAGGCTAAGACCGCATTGACTCAGTGCGGTATTCAGCCTCTCTGGTGTCAAGTCTGATTTTGGAAAAAAAAAAAAAAAAATCCAAAATCAGACAGAGTGTTGACACCAGAGAGGCTAAGACCGCATTGACTCAGTGCAGTATTCAGCCTCTCTGGTGTCAAGTCTGATTTTGGAAAAAAAAAAAAAAATCCAAAATCAGACAGAGTGTTGAGACCAGAGAGGCTAAGACCGCATTGACTCAGTGCGGTATTCAGCCTCTCTGGTGTCAAGTCTGATTTTGGAAAAAAAAAAAAAAATCCAAAATCAGACAGAGTGTTGAGACCAGAGAGGCTAAGACCGCATTGACTCAGTGCGGTATTCAGCCTCTCTGGTGTCAAGTCTGATTTTGGAAAAAAAAAAAAAACAATCCAAAATGAGACAGAGTGTTGAGACCAGAGAGCTAAGACCGCATTGACTCAGTGCGGTATTCAGCCTCTCTGGCAAGTCTGATTTTGGAAAAAAAAAAAAAAAAAATCCAAAATCAGACAGAGTGTTGACACCAGAGAGGCTAAGACCGCATTGACTCAGTGCGGTATTCAGCCTCTCTGGTGTCAAGTCTGATTTTGGAAAACAAATAAAAAAATCCAAAATCAGACAGAGTGTTGAGACCAGAGAGGCTAAGACCGCATTGACTCAGTGCGGTATTCAGCCTCTCTGGTGTCAAGTCTGATTTTGGAAAAAAAAAAAAAAAATCCAAAATCAGACAGAGTGTTGACACCAGAGAGGCTAAGACCGCATTGACTCAGTGCGGTATTCAGCCTCTCTGGTGTCAAGTCTGATTTTGGAAAAAAATAATAATAATCCAAAATCAGACAGAGTGTTGACACCAGAGAGGCTAAGACCGCATTGACTCAGTGCGGTATTCAGCCTCTCTGGTGTCAAGTCTGATTTTGGAAAAAAAAAAAAAAAAATCCAAAATCAGACAGAGTGTTGACACCAGAGAGGCTAAGACCGCATTGACTCAGTGCAGTATTCAGCCTCTCTGGTGTCAAGTCTGATTTTGGAAAAAAAAAAAAAAATCCAAAATCAGACAGAGTGTTGAGACCAGAGAGGCTAAGACCGCATTGACTCAGTGCGGTATTCAGCCTCTCTGGTGTCAAGTCTGATTTTGGAAAAAAAAAAAAAAAATCCAAAATCAGACAGAGTGTTGACACCAGAGAGGCTAAGACCGCATTGACTCAGTGCAGTATTCAGCCTCTCTGGTGTCAAGTCTGATTTTGGAAAAAAAAAAAAAATCCAAAATCAGACAGAGTGTTGACACCAGAGAGGCTAAGACCGCATTGACTCAGTGCGGTATTCAGCCTCTATGGTGTCAAGTCTGATTTTGGAAAAAAAAAAAAAAAAAAATCCAAAATCAGACAGAGTGTTGACACCAGAGAGGCTAAGACCGCATTGACTCAGTGCAGTATTCAGCCTCTCTGGTGTCAAGTCTGATTTTGGAAAAAAGAAAAAAAAAATCAAAAATCAGACAGAGTGTTGACACCAGAGAGCTAAGACCGCATTGACTCAGTGCGGTATTCAGCCTCTCTGGCAAGTCTGATTTTGGAAAAAAAAAAAAAAAAATCCAAAATCAGACAGAGTGTTGACACCAGAGAGGCTAAGACCGCATTGACTCAGTGCGGTATTCAGCCTCTCTGGTGTCAAGTCTGATTTTGGAAAAAAAATAAAAAAATCCAAAATCAGACAGAGTGTTGAGACCAGAGAGGCTAAGACCGCATTGACTCAGTGCGGTATTCAGCCTCTCTGGTGTCAAGTCTGATTTTGGAAAAAAAAAAAAAAAATCCAAAATCAGACAGAGTGTTGACACCAGAGAGGCTAAGACCGCATTGACTCAGTGCGGTATTCAGCCTCTCTGGTGTCAAGTCTGATTTTGGAAAAAAATAATAATAATCCAAAATCAGACAGAGTGTTGACACCAGAGAGGCTAAGACCGCATTGACTCAGTGCGGTATTCAGCCTCTCTGGTGTCAAGTCTGATTTTGGAAAAAAAAAAAAAAAAAATCCAAAATCAGACAGAGTGTTGAGACCAGAGAGGCTAAGACCGCATTGACTCAGTGCGGTATTCAGCCTCTCTGGTGTCAAGTCTGATTTTTGAAAAAAAAAAAAAAATCCAAAATCAGACAGAGTGTTGACACCAGAGAGGCTAAGACCGCATTGACTCAGTGCGGTATTCAGCCTCTCTGGTGTCAAGTCTGATTTTGGAAAAAAAAAAAAAAAAAAAAAAATCAGACAGAGTGTTGACACCAGAGAGGCTAAGACCGCATTGATTCAGTGCGGTATTCAGCCTCTCTGGTGTCAAGTCTGATTTTGGAAAAAAAAAAAAAAAAATCCAAAATCAGACAGAGTGTTGAGACCAGAGAGGCTAAGACCGCATTGACTCAGTGCGGTATTCAGCCTCTCTGGTGTCAAGTCTGATTTTGGAAAAAAAAAAAAAAAAATCCAAAATCAGACAGAGTGTTGACACCAGAGAGGCTAAGACCGCATTGACTCAGTGCGGTATTCAGCCTCTCTGGTGTCAAGTCTGATTTTGGAAAAAAAAAAAAAAAAATCCAAAATCAGACAGAGTGTTGAGACCAGAGAGGCTAAGACCGCATTGACTCAGTGCGGTATTCAGCCTCTCTGGTGTCAAGTCTGATTTTGGAAAAAAAAAAAAAAATCCAAAATCAGACAGAGTGTTGACACCAGAGAGGCTAAGACCGCATTGACTCAGTGCGGTATTCAGCCTCTCTGGTGTCAAGTCTGATTTTGGAAAAAAAAAAAAAAAATCAAAAATCAGACAGAGTGTTGAGACCAGAGAGGCTAAGACCGCATTAACTCAGTCCGGTATTCAGCCTCTCTGGTGTCAAGTCTGATTTTGGAAAAAAAAAAAAAAAATCCAAAATCAGACAGAGTGTTGACACCAGAGAGGCTAAGACCGCATTGACTCAGTGCGGTATTCAGCCTCTCTGGTGTCAAGTCTGATTTTGTAAAAAAAAAAAAAAAATCCAAAATCAGACAGAGTGTTGAGACCAGAGAGGCTAAGACCGCATTGACTCAGTGCGGTATTCAGCCTCTCTGGTGTCAAGTCTGATTTTGGAAAAAAAAAAAAAAAAATCCCAAATCAGACAGAGTGTTGACACCAGAGAGGCTAAGACCGCATTGACTCAGGTGCGGTATTCAGCCTCTCTGGTGTCAAGTCTGATTTTGAAAAAAAAAAAAAAAAATCCCAAATCAGACAGAGTGTTGACACCAGAGAGGCTAAGACCGCATTGACTCAGTGCGGTATTCAGCCTCTCTGGTGTCAAGTCTGATTTTGGAAAAAAAAAAAAAAAATCCAAAATCAGACAGAGTGTTGAGACCAGAGAGGCTAAGACCGCATTGACTCAGTGCGGTATTCAGCCTCTCTGGTGTCAAGTCTGATTTTGGAAAAAAAAAAAAAAATCCAAAATCAGACAGAGTGTTGAGACCAGAGAGGCTAAGACCGCATTGACTCAGTGCGGTATTCAGCCTCTCTGGTGTCAAGTCTGATTTTGGAAAAAAAAAAAAAAAATCCAAAATCAGACAGAGTGTTGACACCAGAGAGGCTAAGACCGCATTGACTCAGTGCGGTATTCAGCCTCTCTGGTGTCAAGTCTGATTTTGGAAAAAAAAAAAAAAATCCAAAATCAGACAGAGTGTTGAGACCAGAGAGGCTAAGACCGCATTGACTCAGTGCGGTATTCAGCCTCTCTGGTGTCAAGTCTGATTTTGGAAAAAAAAAAAAAAAAATCCAAAATGAGACAGAGTGTTGAGACCAGAGAGCTAAGACCGCATTGACTCAGTGCGGTATTCAGCCTCTCTGGCAAGTCTGATTTTGGAAAAAAAAAAAAAAAAATCCAAAATCAGACAGAGTGTTGACACCAGAGAGGCTAAGACCGCATTGACTCAGTGCGGTATTCAGCCTCTCTGGTGTCAAGTCTGATTTTGGAAAACAAATAAAAAAATCCAAAATCAGACAGAGTGTTGAGACCAGAGAGGCTAAGACCGCATTGACTCAGTGCGGTATTCAGCCTCTCTGGTGTCAAGTCTGATTTTGGAAAAAAAAAAAAAAAATCCAAAATCAGACAGAGTGTTGACACCAGAGAGGCTAAGACCGCATTGACTCAGTGCGGTATTCAGCCTCTCTGGTGTCAAGTCTGATTTTGGAAAAAAATAATAATAATCCAAAATCAGACAGAGTGTTGACACCAGAGAGGCTAAGACCGCATTGACTCAGTGCGGTATTCAGCCTCTCTGGTGTCAAGTCTGATTTTGGAAAAAAAAAAAAAAAAATCCAAAATCAGACAGAGTGTTGACACCAGAGAGGCTAAGACCGCATTGACTCAGTGCAGTATTCAGCCTCTCTGGTGTCAAGTCTGATTTTGGAAAAAAAAAAAAAAATCCAAAATCAGACAGAGTGTTGAGACCAGAGAGGCTAAGACCGCATTGACTCAGTGCGGTATTCAGCCTCTCTGGTGTCAAGTCTGATTTTGGAAAAAAAAAAAAAAAAATCCAAAATCAGACAGAGTGTTGACACCAGAGAGGCTAAGACCGCATTGACTCAGTGCAGTATTCAGCCTCTCTGGTGTCAAGTCTGATTTTGGAAAAAAAAAAAAAATCCAAAATCAGACAGAGTGTTGACACCAGAGAGGCTAAGACCGCATTGACTCAGTGCGGTATTCAGCCTCTATGGTGTCAAGTCTGATTTTGGAAAAAAAAAAAAAAAAAAATCCAAAATCAGACAGAGTGTTGACACCAGAGAGGCTAAGACCGCATTGACTCAGTGCAGTATTCAGCCTCTCTGGTGTCAAGTCTGATTTTGGAAAAAAGAAAAAAAAAATCAAAAATCAGACAGAGTGTTGACACCAGAGAGCTAAGACCGCATTGACTCAGTGCGGTATTCAGCCTCTCTGGCAAGTCTGATTTTGGAAAAAAAAAAAAAAAAATCCAAAATCAGACAGAGTGTTGACACCAGAGAGGCTAAGACCGCATTGACTCAGTGCGGTATTCAGCCTCTCTGGTGTCAAGTCTGATTTTGGAAAAAAAATAAAAAAATCCAAAATCAGACAGAGTGTTGAGACCAGAGAGGCTAAGACCGCATTGACTCAGTGCGGTATTCAGCCTCTCTGGTGTCAAGTCTGATTTTGGAAAAAAAAAAAAAAAATCCAAAATCAGACAGAGTGTTGACACCAGAGAGGCTAAGACCGCATTGACTCAGTGCGGTATTCAGCCTCTCTGGTGTCAAGTCTGATTTTGGAAAAAAATAATAATAATCCAAAATCAGACAGAGTGTTGACACCAGAGAGGCTAAGACCGCATTGACTCAGTGCGGTATTCAGCCTCTCTGGTGTCAAGTCTGATTTTGGAAAAAAAAAAAAAAATCCAAAATCAGACAGAGTGTTGACACCAGAGAGGCTAAGACCGCATTGACTCAGTGCAGTATTCAGCCTCTCTGGTGTCAAGTCTGATTTTGGAAAAAAAAAAAAAAATCCAAAATCAGACAGAGTGTTGAGACCAGAGAGGCTAAGACCGCATTGACTCAGTGCGGTATTCAGCCTCTCTGGTGTCAAGTCTGATTTTGGAAAAAAAAAAAAAAAAATCCAAAATCAGACAGAGTGTTGACACCAGAGAGGCTAAGACCGCATTGACTCAGTGCAGTATTCAGCCTCTCTGGTGTCAAGTCTGATTTTGGAAAAAAAAAAAAAATCCAAAATCAGACAGAGTGTTGACACCAGAGAGGCTAAGACCGCATTGACTCAGTGCGGTATTCAGCCTCTATGGTGTCAAGTCTGATTTTGGAAAAAAAAAAAAAAAAAAAATCCAAAATCAGACAGAGTGTTGACACCAGAGAGGCTAAGACCGCATTGACTCAGTGCAGTATTCAGCCTCTCTGGTGTCAAGTCTGATTTTGGAAAAAAGAAAAAAAAAATCAAAAATCAGACAGAGTGTTGACACCAGAGAGCTAAGACCGCATTGACTCAGTGCGGTATTCAGCCTCTCTGGCAAGTCTGATTTTGGAAAAAAAAAAAAAAAAATCCAAAATCAGACAGAGTGTTGACACCAGAGAGGCTAAGACCGCATTGACTCAGTGCGGTATTCAGCCTCTCTGGTGTCAAGTCTGATTTTGGAAAAAAAATAAAAAAATCCAAAATCAGACAGAGTGTTGAGACCAGAGAGGCTAAGACCGCATTGACTCAGTGCGGTATTCAGCCTCTCTGGTGTCAAGTCTGATTTTGGAAAAAAAAAAAAAAAATCCAAAATCAGACAGAGTGTTGACACCAGAGAGGCTAAGACCGCATTGACTCAGTGCGGTATTCAGCCTCTCTGGTGTCAAGTCTGATTTTGGAAAAAAATAATAATAATCCAAAATCAGACAGAGTGTTGACACCAGAGAGGCTAAGACCGCATTGACTCAGTGCGGTATTCAGCCTCTCTGGTGTCAAGTCTGATTTTGGAAAAAAAAAAAAAAAAATCCAAAATCAGACAGAGTGTTGAGACCAGAGAGGCTAAGACCGCATTGACTCAGTGCGGTATTCAGCCTCTCTGGTGTCAAGTCTGATTTTGGAAAAAAAAAAAAAAAAATCCCAAATCAGACAGAGTGTTGACACCAGAGAGGCTAAGACCGCATTGACTCAGGTGCGGTATTCAGCCTCTCTGGTGTCAAGTCTGATTTTGAAAAAAAAAAAAAAAAATCCCAAATCAGACAGAGTGTTGACACCAGAGAGGCTAAGACCGCATTGACTCAGTGCGGTATTCAGCCTCTCTGGTGTCAAGTCTGATTTTGGAAAAAAAAAAAAAAATCCAAAATCAGACAGAGTGTTGAGACCAGAAAGGCTAAGACCGCATTGACTCAGTGCGGTATTCAGCCTCTCTGGTGTCAAGTCTGATTTTGGAAAAAAAAAAAAAAATCCAAAATCAGACAGAGTGTTGAGACCAGAGAGGCTAAGACCGCATTGACTCAGTGCGGTATTCAGCCTCTCTGGTGTCAAGTCTGATTTTGGAAAAAAAAAAAAAAATCCAAAATCAGACAGAGTGTTGACACCAGAGAGGCTAAGACCGCATTGACTCAGTGCGGTATTCAGCCTCTCTGGTGTCAAGTCTGATTTTGGAAAAAAAAAAAAAAATCCAAAATCAGACAGAGTGTTGAGACCAGAGAGGCTAAGACCGCATTGACTCAGTGCGGTATTCAGCCTCTCTGGTGTCAAGTCTGATTTTGGAAAACAAATAAAAAAATCCAAAATCAGACAGAGTGTTGAGACCAGAGAGGCTAAGACCGCATTGACTCAGTGCGGTATTCAGCCTCTCTGGTGTCAAGTCTGATTTTGGAAAAAAAAAAAAAAAATCCAAAATCAGACAGAGTGTTGACACCAGAGAGGCTAAGACCGCATTGACTCAGTGCGGTATTCAGCCTCTCTGGTGTCAAGTCTGATTTTGGAAAAAAATAATAATAATCCAAAATCAGACAGAGTGTTGACACCAGAGAGGCTAAGACCGCATTGACTCAGTGCGGTATTCAGCCTCTCTGGTGTCAAGTCTGATTTTGGAAAAAAAAAAAAAAAAATCCAAAATCAGACAGAGTGTTGACACCAGAGAGGCTAAGACCGCATTGACTCAGTGCAGTATTCAGCCTCTCTGGTGTCAAGTCTGATTTTGGAAAAAAAAAAAAAAATCCAAAATCAGACAGAGTGTTGAGACCAGAGAGGCTAAGACCGCATTGACTCAGTGCGGTATTCAGCCTCTCTGGTGTCAAGTCTGATTTTGGAAAAAAAAAAAAAAAAATCCAAAATCAGACAGAGTGTTGACACCAGAGAGGCTAAGACCGCATTGACTCAGTGCAGTATTCAGCCTCTCTGGTGTCAAGTCTGATTTTGGAAAAAAAAAAAAAATCCCAAATCAGACAGAGTGTTGACACCAGAGAGGCTAAGACCGCATTGACTCAGTGCGGTATTCAGCCTCTCTGGTGTCAAGTCTGATTTTGGAAAAAAAAAAAAAAATCCAAAATCAGACAGAGTGTTGAGACCAGAAAGGCTAAGACCGCATTGACTCAGTGCGGTATTCAGCCTCTCTGGTGTCAAGTCTGATTTTGGAAAAAAAAAAAAAAATCCAAAATCAGACAGAGTGTTGAGACCAGAGAGGCTAAGACCGCATTGACTCAGTGCGGTATTCAGCCTCTCTGGTGTCAAGTCTGATTTTGGAAAAAAAAAAAAAAATCCAAAATCAGACAGAGTGTTGACACCAGAGAGGCTAAGACCGCATTGACTCAGTGCGGTATTCAGCCTCTCTGGTGTCAAGTCTGATTTTGGAAAAAAAAAAAAAAATCCAAAATCAGACAGAGTGTTGAGACCAGAGAGGCTAAGACCGCATTGACTCAGTGCGGTATTCAGCCTCTCTGGTGTCAAGTCTGATTTTGGAAAACAAATAAAAAAATCCAAAATCAGACAGAGTGTTGAGACCAGAGAGGCTAAGACCGCATTGACTCAGTGCGGTATTCAGCCTCTCTGGTGTCAAGTCTGATTTTGGAAAAAAAAAAAAAAAATCCAAAATCAGACAGAGTGTTGACACCAGAGAGGCTAAGACCGCATTGACTCAGTGCGGTATTCAGCCTCTCTGGTGTCAAGTCTGATTTTGGAAAAAAATAATAATAATCCAAAATCAGACAGAGTGTTGACACCAGAGAGGCTAAGACCGCATTGACTCAGTGCGGTATTCAGCCTCTCTGGTGTCAAGTCTGATTTTGGAAAAAAAAAAAAAAAAATCCAAAATCAGACAGAGTGTTGACACCAGAGAGGCTAAGACCGCATTGACTCAGTGCAGTATTCAGCCTCTCTGGTGTCAAGTCTGATTTTGGAAAAAAAAAAAAAAATCCAAAATCAGACAGAGTGTTGAGACCAGAGAGGCTAAGACCGCATTGACTCAGTGCGGTATTCAGCCTCTCTGGTGTCAAGTCTGATTTTGGAAAAAAAAAAAAAAAAATCCAAAATCAGACAGAGTGTTGACACCAGAGAGGCTAAGACCGCATTGACTCAGTGCAGTATTCAGCCTCTCTGGTGTCAAGTCTGATTTTGGAAAAAAAAAAAAAATCCAAAATCAGACAGAGTGTTGACACCAGAGAGGCTAAGACCGCATTGACTCAGTGCGGTATTCAGCCTCTATGGTGTCAAGTCTGATTTTGGAAAAAAAAAAAAAAAAAAAATCCAAAATCAGACAGAGTGTTGACACCAGAGAGGCTAAGACCGCATTGACTCAGTGCAGTATTCAGCCTCTCTGGTGTCAAGTCTGATTTTGGAAAAAAGAAAAAAAAAATCAAAAATCAGACAGAGTGTTGACACCAGAGAGCTAAGACCGCATTGACTCAGTGCGGTATTCAGCCTCTCTGGCAAGTCTGATTTTGGAAAAAAAAAAAAAAAAATCCAAAATCAGACAGAGTGTTGACACCAGAGAGGCTAAGACCGCATTGACTCAGTGCGGTATTCAGCCTCTCTGGTGTCAAGTCTGATTTTGGAAAAAAAATAAAAAAAATCCAAAATCAGACAGAGTGTTGAGACCAGAGAGGCTAAGACCGCATTGACTCAGTGCGGTATTCAGCCTCTCTGGTGTCAAGTCTGATTTTGGAAAAAAAAAAAAAAAATCCAAAATCAGACAGAGTGTTGACACCAGAGAGGCTAAGACCGCATTGACTCAGTGCGGTATTCAGCCTCTCTGGTGTCAAGTCTGATTTTGGAAAAAAATAATAATAATCCAAAATCAGACAGAGTGTTGACACCAGAGAGGCTAAGACCGCATTGACTCAGTGCGGTATTCAGCCTCTCTGGTGTCAAGTCTGATTTTGGAAAAAAAAAAAAAAAAATCCAAAATCAGACAGAGTGTTGAGACCAGAGAGGCTAAGACCGCATTGACTCAGTGCGGTATTCAGCCTCTCTGGTGTCAAGTCTGATTTTGGAAAAAAAAAAAAAATCCAAAATCAGACAGAGTGTTGACACCAGAGAGGCTAAGACCGCATTGACTCAGTGCGGTATTCAGCCTCTCTGGTGTCAAGTCTGATTTTGGAAAAAAAAAAAAAAAAATCCAAAATCAGACAGAGTGTTGACACCAGAGAGGCTAAGACCGCATTGACTCAGTGCGGTATTAAGCCTCTCTGGTGTCAAGTCTGATTTTGGAAAAAAAAAAAAAAAATCCAAAATAAGACAGAGTGTTGAGACCAGAGAGGCTAAGACCGCATTGACTCAGTGCGGTATTCAGCCTCTCTGGTGTCAAGTCTGATTTTGGAAAAAAAAAAAAAAAATCCAAAATCAGACAGAGTGTTGACACCAGAGAGGCTAAGACCGCATTGACTCAGTGCGGTATTCAGCCTCTCTGGTGTCAAGTCTGATTTTTGAAAAAAAAAAAAAAAATCCAAAATCAGACAGAGTGTTGACACCAGAGAGGCTAAGACCGCATTGACTCAGTGCGGTATTCAGCCTCTCTGGTGTCAAGTCTGATTTTGGAAAAAAAAAAAAAAAAAAAAAAATCAGACAGAGTGTTGACACCAGAGAGGCTAAGACCGCATTGATTCAGTGCGGTATTCAGCCTCTCTGGTGTCAAGTCTGATTTTTGAAAAAAAAAAAAAAAAATCCAAAATCAGACAGAGTGTTGAGACCAGAGAGGCTAAGACCGCATTGACTCAGTGCGGTATTCAGCCTCTCTGGTGTCAAGTCTGATTTTGGAAAAAAAAAAAAAAAAATCCAAAATCAGACAGAGTGTTGACACCAGAGAGGCTAAGACCGCATTGACTCAGTGCGGTATTCAGCCTCTCTGGTGTCAAGTCTGATTTTGGAAAAAAAAAAAAAAAAAATCCAAAATCAGACAGAGTGTTGAGACCAGAGAGGCTAAGACCGCATTGACTCAGTGCGGTATTCAGCCTCTCTGGTGTCAAGTCTGATTTTGGAAAAAAAAAAAAAAATCCAAAATCAGACAGAGTGTTGACACCAGAGAGGCTAAGACCGCATTGACTCAGTGCGGTATTCAGCCTCTCTGGTGTCAAGTCTGATTTTGGAAAAAAAAAAAAAAAATCAAAAATCAGACAGAGTGTTGAGACCAGAGAGGCTAAGACCGCATTAACTCAGTGCGGTATTCAGCCTCTCTGGTGTCAAGTCTGATTTTGGAAAAAAAAAAAAAAAATCCAAAATCAGACAGAGTGTTGACACCAGAGAGGCTAAGACCGCATTGACTCAGTGCGGTATTCAGCCTCTCTGGTGTCAAGTCTGATTTTGGAAAAAAAAAAAAAAATCCAAAATCAGACAGAGTGTTGAGACCAGAGAGGCTAAGACCGCATTGACTCAGTGCGGTATTCAGCCTCTCTGGTGTCAAGTCTGATTTTGGAAAAAAAAAAAAAAAAATCCAAAATCAGACAGAGTGTTGACACCAGAGAGGCTAAGACCGCATTGACTCAGTGCAGTATTCAGCCTCTCTGGTGTCAAGTCTGATTTTGGAAAAAAAAAAAAAAATCCAAAATCAGACAGAGTGTTGACACCAGAGAGGCTAAGACCGCATTGACTCAGTGCGGTATTCAGCCTCTATGGTGTCAAGTCTGATTTTGGAAAAAAAAAAAAAAAAAAAATCCAAAATCAGACAGAGTGTTGACACCAGAGAGGCTAAGACCGCATTGACTCAGTGCAGTATTCAGCCTCTCTGGTGTCAAGTCTGATTTTGGAAAAAAGAAAAAAAAAAATCAAAAATCAGACAGAGTGTTGACACCAGAGAGCTAAGACCGCATTGACTCAGTGCGGTATTCAGCCTCTCTGGCAAGTCTGATTTTGGAAAAAAAAAAAAAAAAAATCCAAAATCAGACAGAGTGTTGACACCAGAGAGGCTAAGACCGCATTGACTCAGTGCGGTATTCAGCCTCTCTGGTGTCAAGTCTGATTTTGGAAAAAAAATAAAAAAATCCAAAATCAGACAGAGTGTTGAGACCAGAGAGGCTAAGACCGCATTGACTCAGTGCGGTATTCAGCCTCTCTGGTGTCAAGTCTGATTTTGGAAAAAAAAAAAAAAAATCCAAAATCAGACAGAGTGTTGACACCAGAGAGGCTAAGACCGCATTGACTCAGTGCGGTATTCAGCCTCTCTGGTGTCAAGTCTGATTTTGGAAAAAAATAATAATAATCCAAAATCAGACAGAGTGTTGACACCAGAGAGGCTAAGACCGCATTGACTCAGTGCGGTATTCAGCCTCTCTGGTGTCAAGTCTGATTTTGGAAAAAAAAAAAAAAAAATCCAAAATCAGACAGAGTGTTGAGACCAGAGAGGCTAAGACCGCATTGACTCAGTGCGGTATTCAGCCTCTCTGGTGTCAAGTCTGATTTTGGAAAAAAAAAAAAAAATCCAAAATCAGACAGAGTGTTGACACCAGAGAGGCTAAGACCGCATTGACTCAGTGCGGTATTCAGCCTCTCTGGTGTCAAGTCTGATTTTGGAAAAAAAAAAAAAAAATCCAAAATCAGACAGAGTGTTGACACCAGAGAGGCTAAGACCGCATTGACTCAGTGCGGTATTAAGCCTCTCTGGTGTCAAGTCTGATTTTGGAAAAAAAAAAAAAAAATCCAAAATAAGACAGAGTGTTGAGACCAGAGAGGCTAAGACCGCATTGACTCAGTGCGGTATTCAGCCTCTCTGGTGTCAAGTCTGATTTTGGAAAAAAAAAAAAAAAATCCAAAATCAGACAGAGTGTTGACACCAGAGAGGCTAAGACCGCATTGACTCAGTGCGGTATTCAGCCTCTCTGGTGTCAAGTCTGATTTTTGAAAAAAAAAAAAAAAATCCAAAATCAGACAGAGTGTTGACACCAGAGAGGCTAAGACCGCATTGACTCAGTGCGGTATTCAGCCTCTCTGGTGTCAAGTCTGATTTTGGAAAAAAAAAAAAAAAAAAAAAAATCAGACAGAGTGTTGACACCAGAGAGGCTAAGACCGCATTGATTCAGTGCGGTATTCAGCCTCTCTGGTGTCAAGTCTGATTTTTGAAAAAAAAAAAAAAAAATCCAAAATCAGACAGAGTGTTGAGACCAGAGAGGCTAAGACCGCATTGACTCAGTGCGGTATTCAGCCTCTCTGGTGTCAAGTCTGATTTTGGAAAAAAAAAAAAAAAAAATCCAAAATCAGACAGAGTGTTGACACCAGAGAGGCTAAGACCGCATTGACTCAGTGCGGTATTCAGCCTCTCTGGTGTCAAGTCTGATTTTGGAAAAAAAAAAAAAAAAAAATCCAAAATCAGACAGAGTGTTGAGACCAGAGAGGCTAAGACCGCATTGACTCAGTGCGGTATTCAGCCTCTCTGGTGTCAAGTCTGATTTTGGAAAAAAAAAAAAAAATCCAAAATCAGACAGAGTGTTGACACCAGAGAGGCTAAGACCGCATTGACTCAGTGCGGTATTCAGCCTCTCTGGTGTCAAGTCTGATTTTGGAAAAAAAAAAAAAAAATCAAAAATCAGACAGAGTGTTGAGACCAGAGAGGCTAAGACCGCATTAACTCAGTGCGGTATTCAGCCTCTCTGGTGTCAAGTCTGATTTTGGAAAAAAAAAAAAAAAATCCAAAATCAGACAGAGTGTTGACACCAGAGAGGCTAAGACCGCATTGACTCAGTGCGGTATTCAGCCTCTCTGGTGTCAAGTCTGATTTTGGAAAAAAAAAAAAAAATCCAAAATCAGACAGAGTGTTGAGACCAGAGAGGCTAAGACCGCATTGACTCAGTGCGGTATTCAGCCTCTCTGGTGTCAAGTCTGATTTTGGAAAAAAAAAAAAAAAAATCCAAAATCAGACAGAGTGTTGACACCAGAGAGGCTAAGACCGCATTGACTCAGTGCAGTATTCAGCCTCTCTGGTGTCAAGTCTGATTTTGGAAAAAAAAAAAAAAATCCAAAATCAGACAGAGTGTTGACACCAGAGAGGCTAAGACCGCATTGACTCAGTGCGGTATTCAGCCTCTATGGTGTCAAGTCTGATTTTGGAAAAAAAAAAAAAAAAAAAATCCAAAATCAGACAGAGTGTTGACACCAGAGAGGCTAAGACCGCATTGACTCAGTGCAGTATTCAGCCTCTCTGGTGTCAAGTCTGATTTTGGAAAAAAGAAAAAAAAAATCAAAAATCAGACAGAGTGTTGACACCAGAGAGCTAAGACCGCATTGACTCAGTGCGGTATTCAGCCTCTCTGGCAAGTCTGATTTTGGAAAAAAAAAAAAAAAAATCCAAAATCAGACAGAGTGTTGACACCAGAGAGGCTAAGACCGCATTGACTCAGTGCGGTATTCAGCCTCTCTGGTGTCAAGTCTGATTTTGGAAAAAAAATAAAAAAATCCAAAATCAGACAGAGTGTTGAGACCAGAGAGGCTAAGACCGCATTGACTCAGTGCGGTATTCAGCCTCTCTGGTGTCAAGTCTGATTTTGGAAAAAAAAAAAAAAAATCCAAAATCAGACAGAGTGTTGACACCAGAGAGGCTAAGACCGCATTGACTCAGTGCGGTATTCAGCCTCTCTGGTGTCAAGTCTGATTTTGGAAAAAAATAATAATAATCCAAAATCAGACAGAGTGTTGACACCAGAGAGGCTAAGACCGCATTGACTCAGTGCGGTATTCAGCCTCTCTGGTGTCAAGTCTGATTTTGGAAAAAAAAAAAAAAAAATCCAAAATCAGACAGAGTGTTGAGACCAGAGAGGCTAAGACCGCATTGACTCAGTGCGGTATTCAGCCTCTCTGGTGTCAAGTCTGATTTTGGAAAAAAAAAAAAAAATCCAAAATCAGACAGAGTGTTGACACCAGAGAGGCTAAGACCGCATTGACTCAGTGCGGTATTCAGCCTCTCTGGTGTCAAGTCTGATTTTGGAAAAAAAAAAAAAAAAATCCAAAATCAGACAGAGTGTTGACACCAGAGAGGCTAAGACCGCATTGACTCAGTGCGGTATTAAGCCTCTCTGGTGTCAAGTCTGATTTTGGAAAAAAAAAAAAAAAATCCAAAATAAGACAGAGTGTTGAGACCAGAGAGGCTAAGACCGCATTGACTCAGTGCGGTATTCAGCCTCTCTGGTGTCAAGTCTGATTTTGGAAAAAAAAAAAAAAAATCCAAAATCAGACAGAGTGTTGACACCAGAGAGGCTAAGACCGCATTGACTCAGTGCGGTATTCAGCCTCTCTGGTGTCAAGTCTGATTTTTGAAAAAAAAAAAAAAAATCCAAAATCAGACAGAGTGTTGACACCAGAGAGGCTAAGACCGCATTGACTCAGTGCGGTATTCAGCCTCTCTGGTGTCAAGTCTGATTTTGGAAAAAAAAAAAAAAAAAAAAAAATCAGACAGAGTGTTGACACCAGAGAGGCTAAGACCGCATTGATTCAGTGCGGTATTCAGCCTCTCTGGTGTCAAGTCTGATTTTTGAAAAAAAAAAAAAAAAATCCAAAATCAGACAGAGTGTTGAGACCAGAGAGGCTAAGACCGCATTGACTCAGTGCGGTATTCAGCCTCTCTGGTGTCAAGTCTGATTTTGGAAAAAAAAAAAAAAAAAATCCAAAATCAGACAGAGTGTTGACACCAGAGAGGCTAAGACCGCATTGACTCAGTGCGGTATTCAGCCTCTCTGGTGTCAAGTCTGATTTTGGAAAAAAAAAAAAAAAAAATCCAAAATCAGACAGAGTGTTGAGACCAGAGAGGCTAAGACCGCATTGACTCAGTGCGGTATTCAGCCTCTCTGGTGTCAAGTCTGATTTTGGAAAAAAAAAAAAAAATCCAAAATCAGACAGAGTGTTGACACCAGAGAGGCTAAGACCGCATTGACTCAGTGCGGTATTCAGCCTCTCTGGTGTCAAGTCTGATTTTGGAAAAAAAAAAAAAAATCAAAAATCAGACAGAGTGTTGAGACCAGAGAGGCTAAGACCGCATTAACTCAGTGCGGTATTCAGCCTCTCTGGTGTCAAGTCTGATTTTGGAAAAAAAAAAAAAAATCCAAAATCAGACAGAGTGTTGACACCAGAGAGGCTAAGACCGCATTGACTCAGTGCGGTATTCAGCCTCTCTGGTGTCAAGTCTGATTTTGGAAAACAAATAAAAAAATCCAAAATCAGACAGAGTGTTGAGACCAGAGAGGCTAAGACCGCATTGACTCAGTGCGGTATTCAGCCTCTCTGGTGTCAAGTCTGATTTTGGAAAAAAAAAAAAAAATCCAAAATCAGACAGAGTGTTGACACCAGAGAGGCTAAGACCGCATTGACTCAGTGCGGTATTCAGCCTCTCTGGTGTCAAGTCTGATTTTGGGAAAAAATAATAATAATCCAAAATCAGACAGAGTGTTGACACCAGAGAGGCTAAGACCGCATTGACTCAGTGCGGTATTCAGCCTCTCTGGTGTCAAGTCTGATTTTGGAAAAAAAAAAAAAAAAAATCCAAAATCAGACAGAGTGTTGACACCAGAGAGGCTAAGACCGCATTGACTCAGTGCAGTATTCAGCCTCTCTGGTGTCAAGTCTGATTTTGGAAAAAAGAAAAAAAAAATCCAAAATCAGACAGAGTGTTGACACCAGAGAGCTAAGACCGCATTGACTCAGTGCGGTATTCAGCCTCTCTGGCAAGTCTGATTTTGGAAAACAAAAAAAAAAAAATCCAAAATCAGACAGAGTGTTGACACCAGAGAGGCTAAGACTGCATTGACTCAGTGCGGTATTCAGCCTCTCTGGTGTCAAGTCTGATTTTGGAAAAGAAATAAAAAAATCCAAAATCAGACAGAGTGTTGAGACCAGAGAGGCTAAGACCGCATTGACTCAGTGCGGTATTCAGCCTCTCTGGTGTCAAGTCTGATTTTGGAAAAAAAAAAAAAAAATCCAAAATCAGACAGAGTGTTGACACCAGAGAGGCTAAGACCGCATTGACTCAGTGCGGTATTCAGCCTCTCTGGTGTCAAGTCTGATTTTGGAAAAAAAAAATAATAATCCAAAATCAGACAGAGTGTTGACACCAGAGAGGCTAAGACCGCATTGACTCAGTGTGGTATTCAGCCTCTCTGGTGTCAAGTCTGATTTTGGAAAAAAAAAAAAAAAAATCCAAAATCAGACAGAGTGTTGAGACCAGAGAGGCTAAGACCGCATTGACTCAGTGCGGTATTCAGCCTCTCTGGTGTCAAGTCTGATTTTGGAAAAAAAAAAAAAAATCCAAAATCAGACAGAGTGTTGACACCAGAGAGGCTAAGACCGCATTGACTCAGTGCGGTATTCAGCCTCTCTGGTGTCAAGTCTGATTTTGGAAAAAAAAAAAAAAAAAATCCAAAATCAGACAGAGTGTTGACACCAGAGAGGCTAAGACCGCATTGACTCAGTGCGGTATTCAGCCTCTCTGGTGTCAAGTCTGATTTTGGAAAAAAAAAAAAAAATCCAAAATCAGACAGAGTGTTGACACCAGAGAGGCTAAGACCGCATTGACTCAGTGCGGTATTCAGCCTCTCTGGTGTCAAGTCTGATTTTGGAAAAAAAAAAAAAAAAATCCAAAATCAGACAGAGTGTTGACACCAGAGAGGCTAAGACCGCATTGACTCAGTGCGGTATTAAGCCTCTCTGGTGTCAAGTCTGATTTTGGAAAAAAAAATAAAAAATCCAAAATAAGACAGAGTGTTGAGACCAGAGAGGCTAAGACCGCATTGACTCAGTGCGGTATTCAGCCTCTCTGGTGTCAAGTCTGATTTTTGAAAAAAAAAAAAAAAATCCAAAATCAGACAGAGTGTTGACACCAGAGAGGCTAAGACCGCATTGACTCAGTGCGGTATTCAGCCTCTCTGGTGTCAAGTCTGATTTTGGAAAAAAAAAAAAAAAAAAAAAAATCAGACAGAGTGTTGACACCAGAGAGGCTAAGACCGCATTGATTCAGTGCGGTATTCAGCCTCTCTGGTGTCAAGTCTGATTTTGGAAAAAAAAAAAAAAAAATCCAAAATCAGACAGAGTGTTGAGACCAGAGAGGCTAAGACCGCATTGACTCAGTGCGGTATTCAGCCTCTCTGGTGTCAAGTCTGATTTTTGAAAAAAAAAAAAAAAAATCCAAAATCAGACAGAGTGTTGACACCAGAGAGGCTAAGACCGCATTGACTCAGTGCGGTATTCAGCCTCTCTGGTGTCAAGTCTGATTTTGGAAAAAAAAAAAAAAAAAATCCAAAATCAGACAGAGTGTTGAGACCAGAGAGGCTAAGACCGCATTGACTCAGTGCGGTATTCAGCCTCTCTGGTGTCAAGTCTGATTTTGGAAAAAAAAAAAAAAAATCCAAAATCAGACAGAGTGTTGACACCAGAGAGGCTAAGACCGCATTGACTCAGTGCGGTATTCAGCCTCTCTGGTGTCAAGTCTGATTTTGGAAAAAAAAAAAAAAAATCAAAAATCAGACAGAGTGTTGAGACCAGAGAGGCTAAGACCGCATTAACTCAGTGCGGTATTCAGCCTCTCTGGTGTCAAGTCTGATTTTGGAAAAAAAAAAAAAAAATCAAAAATCAGACAGAGTGTTGACACCAGAGAGGCTAAGACCGCATTGACTCAGTGCGGTATTCAGCCTCTCTGGTGTCAAGTCTGATTTTGGAAAAAAAAAAAAAAAATCCAAAATCAGACAGAGTGTTGAGACCAGAGAGGCTAAGACCGCATTGACTCAGTGCGGTATTCAGCCTCTCTGGTGTCAAGTCTGATTTTGGAAAAAAAAAAAAAAATCCAAAATCAGACAGAGTGTTGAGACCAGAGAGGCTAAGACCGCATTGACTCAGGTGCGGTATTCAGCCTCTCTGGTGTCAAGTCTGATTTTGGAAAAAAAAAAAAAAAAATCCCAAATCAGACAGAGTGTTGAGACCAGAGAGGCTAAGACCGCATTGACTCAGTGCGGTATTCAGCCTCTCTGGTGTCAAGTCTGATTTTGGAAAAAAAAAATAAAAATCCAAAATCAGACAGAGTGTTGAGACCAGAGAGGCTAAGACCGCATTGACTCAGGTGCGGTATTCAGCCTCTCTGGTGTCAAGTCTGATTTTGGAAAAAAAAAAAAAAAAATCCCAAATCAGACAGAGTGTTGAGACCAGAGAGGCTAAGACCGCATTGACTCAGTGCGGTATTCAGCCTCTCTGGCAAGTCTGATTTTGGAAAAAAAAAAAAAAAAAATCCAAAATCAGACAGAGTGTTGACACCAGAGAGGCTAAGACCGCATTGACTCAGTGCGGTATTCAGCCTCTCTGGTGTCAAGTCTGATTTTGGAAAAAAAAAAAAAAAATCCAAAATCAGACAGAGTGTTGACACCAGAGAGGCTAAGACCGCATTGACTCAGTGCGGTATTCAGCCTCTCTGGTGTCAAGTCTGATTTTGGAAAAAAAAGAAAAAAAAAAAAAATCAGACAGAGTGTTGACACCAGAGAGGCTAAGACCGCATTGATTCAGTGCGGTATTCAGCCTCTCTGGTGTCAAGTCTGATTTTGGAAAAAAAAAAAAAAAAATCCAAAATCAGACAGAGTGTTGAGACCAGAGAGGCTAAGACCGCATTGACTCAGTGCGGTATTCAGCCTCTCTGGTGTCAAGTCTGATTTTGGAAAAAAAAAAAAAAAAATCCAAAATCAGACAGAGTGTTGACACCAGAGAGGCTAAGACCGCATTGACTCAGTGCGGTATTCAGCCTCTCTGGTGTCAAGTCTGATTTTGGAAAAAAAAAAAAAAAAATCCAAAATCAGACAGAGTGTTGAGACCAGAGAGGCTAAGACCGCATTGACTCAGTGCGGTATTCAGCCTCTCTGGTGTCAAGTCTGATTTTTAAAAAAAAAAAAAAAAATCCAAAATCAGACAGAGTGTTGACACCAGAGAGGCTAAGACCGCATTGACTCAGTGCGGTATTCAGCCTCTCTGGTGTCAAGTCTGATTTTGGAAAAAAAAAAAAAAAAAAAAAATCAGACAGAGTGTTGACACCAGAGAGGCTAAGACCGCATTGACTCAGTGCGGTATTCAGCCTATCTGGTGTCAAGTCTGATTTTGGAAAAAAAAAAAAAAATCCAAAATCAGACAGAGTGTTGAGACCAGAGAGGCTAAGACCGCATTGACTCAGTGCGGTATTCAGCCTCTCTGGTGTCAAGTCTGATTTTGGAAAAAAAAAAAAAAAATCCAAAATCAGACAGAGTGTTGAGACCAGAGAGGCTAAGACCGCATTGACTCAGGTGCGGTATTCAGCCTCTCTGGTGTCAAGTCTGATTTTGGAAAAAAAAAAAAAAAAATCCCAAATCAGACAGAGTGTTGAGACCAGAGAGGCTAAGACCGCATTGACTCAGTGCGGTATTCAGCCTCTCTGGTGTCAAGTCTGATTTTGGAAAAAAAAAAAAAAAATCCAAAATCAGACAGAGTGTTGAGACCAGAGAGCTAAAACCGCATTGACTCAGTGCGGTATTCAGCCTCTCTGGCAAGTCTGATTTTGGAAAAAAAAAAAAAAAATCCAAAATCAGACAGAGTGTTGACACCAGAGAGGCTAAGACCGCATTGACTCAGTGCGGTATTCAGCCTCTCTGGTGTCAAGTCTGATTTTGGGAAAAAATAATAATAATCCAAAATCAGACAGAGTGTTGACACCAGAGAGGCTAAGACCGCATTGACTCAGTGCGGTATTCAGCCTCTCTGGTGTCAAGTCTGATTTTGGAAAAAAAAAAAAAAAAAATCCAAAATCAGACAGAGTGTTGACACCAGAGAGGCTAAGACCGCATTGACTCAGTGCGGTATTCAGCCTCTCTGGTGTCAAGTCTGATTTTGGAAAAAAAAAAAAAAATCCAAAATCAGACAGAGTGTTGAGACCAGAGAGGCTAAGACCGCATTGACTCAGTGCGGTATTCAGCCTCTCTGGTGTCAAGTCTGATTTTGGAAAGAAAAAAAAAAAAAAAAATCCAAAATCAGACAGAGTGTTGACACCAGAGAGGCTAAGACCGCATTGACTCAGTGCAGTATTCAGCCTCTCTGGTGTCAAGTCTGATTTTGGAAAAAAAAAAAAAATCCAAAATCAGACAGAGTGTTGACACCAGAGAGGCTAAGACCGCATTGACTCAGTGCGGTATTCAGCCTCTATGGTGTCAAGTCTGATTTTGGAAAAAAAAAAAAAAAAAAATCCAAAATCAGACAGAGTGTTGACACCAGAGAGGCTAAGACCGCATTGACTCAGTGCAGTATTCAGCCTCTCTGGTGTCAAGTCTGATTTTGGAAAAAAGAAAAAAAAAATCCAAAATCAGACAGAGTGTTGACACCAGAGAGCTAAGACCGCATTGACTCAGTGCGGTATTCAGCCTCTCTGGCAAGTCTGATTTTGGAAAACAAAAAAAAAAAAATCCAAAATCAGACAGAGTGTTGACACCAGAGAGGCTAAGACCGCATTGACTCAGTGCGGTATTCAGCCTCTCTGGTGTCAAGTCTGATTTTGGAAAAGAAATAAAAAAATCCAAAATCAGACAGAGTGTTGAGACCAGAGAGGCTAAGACCGCATTGACTCAGTGCGGTATTCAGCCTCTCTGGTGTCAAGTCTGATTTTGGAAAAAAAAAAAAAAAATCCAAAATCAGACAGAGTGTTGACACCAGAGAGGCTAAGACCGCATTGACTCAGTGCGGTATTCAGCCTCTCTGGTGTCAAGTCTGATTTTGGAAAAAAATAATAATAATCCAAAATCAGACAGAGTGTTGACACCAGAGAGGCTAAGACCGCATTGACTCAGTGCGGTATTCAGCCTCTCTGGTGTCAAGTCTGATTTTGGAAAAAAAAAAAAAAAAATCCAAAATCAGACAGAGTGTTGAGACCAGAGAGGCTAAGACCGCATTGACTCAGTGCGGTATTCAGCCTCTCTGGTGTCAAGTCTGATTTTGGAAAAAAAAAAAAAAATCCAAAATCAGACAGAGTGTTCACACCAGAGAGGCTAAGACCGCATTGACTCAGTGCGGTATTCAGCCTCTCTGGTGTCAAGTCTGATTTTGGAAAAAAAAAAAAAAAAATCCAAAATCAGACAGAGTGTTGACACCAGAGAGGCTAAGACCGCATTGACTCAGTGCGGTATTAAGCCTCTCTGGTGTCAAGTCTGATTTTGGAAAAAAAAAAAAAAAATCCAAAATAAGACAGAGTGTTGAGACCAGAGAGGCTAAGACCGCATTGACTCAGTGCGGTATTCAGCCTCTCTGGTGTCAAGTCTGATTTTTGAAAAAAAAAAAAAAAATCCAAAATCAGACAGAGTGTTGACACCAGAGAGGCTAAGACCGCATTGACTCAGTGCGGTATTCAGCCTCTCTGGTGTCAAGTCTGATTTTGGAAAAAAAAAAAAAAAAAAAAAAAATCAGACAGAGTGTTGACACCAGAGAGGCTAAGACCGCATTGATTCAGTGCGGTATTCAGCCTCTCTGGTGTCAAGTCTGATTTTGGAAAAAAAAAAAAAAAAAATCCAAAATCAGACAGAGTGTTGAGACCAGAGAGGCTAAGACCGCATTGACTCAGTGCGGTATTCAGCCTCTCTGGTGTCAAGTCTGATTTTGGAAAAAAAAAAAAAAAAATCCAAAATCAGACAGAGTGTTGACACCAGAGAGGCTAAGACCGCATTGACTCAGTGCGGTATTCAGCCTCTCTGGTGTCAAGTCTGATTTTGGAAAAAAAAAAAAAAAAAATCCAAAATCAGACAGAGTGTTGAGACCAGAGAGGCTAAGACCGCATTGACTCAGTGCGGTATTCAGCCTCTCTGGTGTCAAGTCTGATTTTGGAAAAAAAAAAAAAAATCCAAAATCAGACAGAGTGTTGACACCAGAGAGGCTAAGACCGCATTGACTCAGTGCGGTATTCAGCCTCTCTGGTGTCAAGTCTGATTTTGGAAAAAAAAAAAAAAAATCAAAAATCAGACAGAGTGTTGAGACCAGAGAGGCTAAGACCGCATTAACTCAGTGCGGTATTCAGCCTCTCTGGTGTCAAGTCTGATTTTGGAAAAAAAAAAAAAAAATCCAAAATCAGACAGAGTGTTGACACCAGAGAGGCTAAGACCGCATTGACTCAGTGCGGTATTCAGCCTCTCTGGTGTCAAGTCTGATTTTGGAAAAAAAAAAAAAAATCCAAAATCAGACAGAGTGTTGAGACCAGAGAGGCTAAGACCGCATTGACTCAGTGCGGTATTCAGCCTCTCTGGTGTCAAGTCTGATTTTGGAAAAAAAAAAAAAAAATCCAAAATCAGACAGAGTGTTGAGACCAGAGAGGCTAAGACCGCATTGACTCAGGTGCGGTATTCAGCCTCTCTGGTGTCAAGTCTGATTTTGGAAAAAAAAAAAAAAAAATCCCAAATCAGACAGAGTGTTGAGACCAGAGAGGCTAAGACCGCATTGACTCAGTGCGGTATTCAGCCTCTCTGGTGTCAAGTCTGATTTTGGAAAAAAAAAAAAAAAATCCAAAATCAGACAGAGTGTTGAGACCAGAGAGCTAAGACCGCATTGACTCAGTGCGGTATTCAGCCTCTCTGGCAAGTCTGATTTTGGAAAAAAAAAAAAAAAAAATCCAAAATCAGACAGAGTGTTGACACCAGAGAGGCTAAGACCGCATTGACTCAGTGCGGTATTCAGCCTCTCTGGTGTCAAGTCTGATTTTGGAAAACAAATAAAAAAATCCAAAATCAGACAGAGTGTTGAGACCAGAGAGGCTAAGACCGCATTGACTCAGTGCGGTATTCAGCCTCTCTGGTGTCAAGTCTGATTTTGGAAAAAAAAAAAAAAAATCCAAAATCAGACAGAGTGTTGACACCAGAGAGGCTAAGACCGCATTGACTCAGTGCGGTATTCAGCCTCTCTGGTGTCAAGTCTGATTTTGGGAAAAAATAATAATAATCCAAAATCAGACAGAGTGTTGACACCAGAGAGGCTAAGACCGCATTGACTCAGTGCGGTATTCAGCCTCTCTGGTGTCAAGTCTGATTTTGGAAAAAAAAAAAAAAAAAATCCAAAATCAGACAGAGTGTTGAGACCAGAGAGGCTAAGACCGCATTGACTCAGTGCGGTATTCAGCCTCTCTGGTGTCAAGTCTGATTTTGGAAAAAAAAAAAAAAAATCCAAAATCAGACAGAGTGTTGAGACCAGAGAGCTAAGACCGCATTGACTCAGTGCGGTATTCAGCCTCTCTGGCAAGTCTGATTTTGGAAAAAAAAAAAAAAAAAATCCAAAATCAGACAGAGTGTTGACACCAGAGAGGCTAAGACCGCATTGACTCAGTGCGGTATTCAGCCTCTCTGGTGTCAAGTCTGATTTTGGAAAACAAATAAAAAAATCCAAAATCAGACAGAGTGTTGAGACCAGAGAGGCTAAGACCGCATTGACTCAGTGCGGTATTCAGCCTCTCTGGTGTCAAGTCTGATTTTGGAAAAAAAAAAAAAAAATCCAAAATCAGACAGAGTGTTGACACCAGAGAGGCTAAGACCGCATTGACTCAGTGCGGTATTCAGCCTCTCTGGTGTCAAGCCTGATTTTGGAAAACAAATAAAAAAATCCAAAATCAGACAGAGTGTTGAGACCAGAGAGGCTAAGACCGCATTGACTCAGTGCGGTATTCAGCCTCTCTGGTGTCAAGTCTGATTTTGGAAAAAAAAAAAAAAAATCCAAAATCAGACAGAGTGTTGACACCAGAGAGGCTAAGACCGCATTGACTCAGTGCGGTATTCAGCCTCTCTGGTGTCAAGTCTGATTTTGGGAAAAAATAATAATAATCCAAAATCAGACAGAGTGTTGACACCAGAGAGGCTAAGACCGCATTGACTCAGTGCGGTATTCAGCCTCTCTGGTGTCAAGTCTGATTTTGGAAAAAAAAAAAAAAAAAATCCAAAATCAGACAGAGTGTTGACACCAGAGAGGCTAAGACCGCATTGACTCAGTGCAGTATTCAGCCTCTCTGGTGTCAAGTCTGATTTTGGAAAAAAAAAAAAAATCCAAAATCAGACAGAGTGTTGACACCAGAGAGGCTAAGACCGCATTGACTCAGTGCAGTATTCAGCCTCTCTGGTGTCAAGTCTGATTTTGGAAAAAAAAAAAAAATCCAAAATCAGACAGAGTGTTGACACCAGAGAGGCTAAGACCGCATTGACTCAGTGCGGTATTCAGCCTCTATGGTGTCAAGTCTGATTTTGGAAAAAAAAAAAAAAAAAAAATCCAAAATCAGACAGAGTGTTGACACCAGAGAGGCTAAGACCGCATTGACTCAGTGCAGTATTCAGCCTCTCTGGTGTCAAGTCTGATTTTGGAAAAAAGAAAAAAAAAATCCAAAATCAGACAGAGTGTTGACACCAGAGAGCTAAGACCGCATTGACTCAGTGCGGTATTCAGCCTCTCTGGCAAGTCTGATTTTGGAAAACAAAAAAAAAAAAATCCAAAATCAGACAGAGTGTTGACACCAGAGAGGCTAAGACCGCATTGACTCAGTGCGGTATTCAGCCTCTCTGGTGTCAAGTCTGATTTTGGAAAAGAAATAAAAAAATCCAAAATCAGACAGAGTGTTGAGACCAGAGAGGCTAAGACCGCATTGACTCAGTGCGGTATTCAGCCTCTCTGGTGTCAAGTCTGATTTTGGAAAAAAAAAAAAAAAATCCAAAATCAGACAGAGTGTTGACACCAGAGAGGCTAAGACCGCATTGACTCAGTGCGGTATTCAGCCTCTCTGGTGTCAAGTCTGATTTTGGAAAAAAATAATAATAATCCAAAATCAGACAGAGTGTTGACACCAGAGAGGCTAAGACCGCATTGACTCAGTGCGGTATTCAGCCTCTCTGGTGTCAAGTCTGATTTTGGAAAAAAAAAAAAAAAAATCCAAAATCAGACAGAGTGTTGAGACCAGAGAGGCTAAGACCGCATTGACTCAGTGCGGTATTCAGCCTCTCTGGTGTCAAGTCTGATTTTGGAAAAAAAAAAAAAAATCCAAAATCAGACAGAGTGTTGACACCAGAGAGGCTAAGACCGCATTGACTCAGTGCGGTATTCAGCCTCTCTGGTGTCAAGTCTGATTTTGGAAAAAAAAAAAAAAAAATCCAAAATCAGACAGAGTGTTGACACCAGAGAGGCTAAGACCGCATTGACTCAGTGCGGTATTAAGCCTCTCTGGTGTCAAGTCTGATTTTGGAAAAAAAAAAAAAAAATCCAAAATAAGACAGAGTGTTGAGACCAGAGAGGCTAAGACCGCATTGACTCAGTGCGGTATTCAGCCTCTCTGGTGTCAAGTCTGATTTTTGAAAAAAAAAAAAAAAATCCAAAATCAGACAGAGTGTTGACACCAGAGAGGCTAAGACCGCATTGACTCAGTGCGGTATTCAGCCTCTCTGGTGTCAAGTCTGATTTTTGAAAAAAAAAAAAAAAATCCAAAATCAGACAGAGTGTTGACACCAGAGAGGCTAAGACCGCATTGATTCAGTGCGGTATTCAGCCTCTCTGGTGTCAAGTCTGATTTTGGAAAAAATATAAAAATCCAAAATCAGACAGAGTGTTGACACCAGAGAGGCTAAGACCGCATTGACTCAGTGCGGTATTCAGCCTCTCTGGTGTCAAGTCTGATTTTGGAAAAAAAAAAAAAAAATCAAAAATCAGACAGAGTGTTGAGACCAGAGAGGCTAAGACCGCATTAACTCAGTGCGGTATTCAGCCTCTCTGGTGTCAAGTCTGATTTTGGAAAAAAAAAAAAAAATCCAAAATCAGACAGAGTGTTGAGACCAGAGAGGCTAAGACCGCATTGACTCAGTGCGGTATTCAGCCTCTCTGGTGTCAAGTCTGATTTTGGAAAAAAAAAAAAAAAATCCAAAATCAGACAGAGTGTTGAGACCAGAGAGGCTAAGACCGCATTGACTCAGGTGCGGTATTCAGCCTCTCTGGTGTCAAGTCTGATTTTGGAAAAAAAAAAAAAAAAATCCCAAATCAGACAGAGTGTTGAGACCAGAGAGGCTAAGACCGCATTGAATCAGTGCGGTATTCAGCCTCTCTGGTGTCAAGTCTGATTTTGGAAAAAAAAAAAAAAAATCCAAAATCAGACAGAGTGTTGAGACCAGAGAGCTAAGACCGCATTGACTCAGTGCGGTATTCAGCCTCTCTGGCAAGTCTGATTTTGGAAAAAAAAAAAAAAAAAATCCAAAATCAGACAGAGTGTTGACACCAGAGAGGCTAAGACCGCATTGACTCAGTGCGGTATTCAGCCTCTCTGGTGTCAAGTCTGATTTTGGAAAACAAATAAAAAAATCCAAAATCAGACAGAGTGTTGAGACCAGAGAGGCTAAGACCGCATTGACTCAGTGCGGTATTCAGCCTCTCTGGTGTCAAGTCTGATTTTGGGAAAAAATAATAATAATCCAAAATCAGACAGAGTGTTGACACCAGAGAGGCTAAGACCGCATTGACTCAGTGCGGTATTCAGCCTCTCTGGTGTCAAGTCTGATTTTGGAAAAAAAAAAAAAAAAAATCCAAAATCAGACAGAGTGTTGAGACCAGAGAGGCTAAGACCGCATTGACTCAGTGCGGTATTCAGCCTCTCTGGTGTCAAGTCTGATTTTGGAAAAAAAAAAAAAAAATCCAAAATCAGACAGAGTGTTGAGACCAGAGAGCTAAGACCGCATTGACTCAGTGCGGTATTCAGCCTCTCTGGCAAGTCTGATTTTGGAAAAAAAAAAAAAAAAATCCAAAATCAGACAGAGTGTTGACACCAGAGAGGCTAAGACCGCATTGACTCAGTGCGGTATTCAGCCTCTCTGGTGTCAAGTCTGATTTTGGAAAACAAATAAAAAAATCCAAAATCAGACAGAGTGTTGAGACCAGAGAGGCTAAGACCGCATTGACTCAGTTCGGTATTCAGCCTCTCTGGTGTCAAGTCTGATTTTGGAAAAAAAAAAAAAAAATCCAAAATCAGACAGAGTGTTGACACCAGAGAGGCTAAGACCGCATTGACTCAGTGCGGTATTCAGCCTCTCTGGTGTCAAGTCTGATTTTGGAAAAAAATAATAATAATCCAAAATCAGACAGAGTGTTGACACCAGAGAGGCTAAGACCGCATTGACTCAGTGCGGTATTCAGCCTCTCTGGTGTCAAGTCTGATTTTGGAAAAAAAAAAAAAAAAAATCCAAAATCAGACAGAGTGTTGAGACCAGAGAGGCTAAGACCGCATTGACTCAGTGCGGTATTCAGCCTCTCTGGTGTCAAGTCTGATTTTGTAAAAAAAAAAAAAAATCCAAAATCAGACAGAGTGTTGACACCAGAGAGGCTAAGACCGCATTGACTCAGTGCGGTATTCAGCCTCTCTGGTGTCAAGTCTGATTTTGGAAAAAAAAAAAAAAAATCCAAAATCAGACAGAGTGTTGAGACCAGAGAGGCTAAGACCGCATTAACTGAGTGCGGTATTCAGCCTCTCTGGTGTCAAGTCTGATTTTGGAAAAAAAAAAAAAAAAATCCAAAATCAGACAGAGTGTTGAGACCAGAGAGGCTAAGACCGCATTGACTCAGGTGCGGTATTCAGCCTCTCTGGTGTCAAGTCTGATTTTGGAAAAAAAAAAAAAAAAATCCCAAATCAGACAGAGTGTTGAGACCAGAGAGGCTAAGACCGCATTGACTCAGTGCGGTATTCAGCCTCTCTGGTGTCAAGTCTGATTTTGGAAAAAAAAATAATAATCCAAAATCAGACAGAGTGTTGAGACCAGAGAGCTAAGACCGCATTGACTCAGTGCGGTATTCAGCCTCTCTGGTGTCAAGTCTGATTTTGGAAAAAAAAAAAAAAAAATCCAAAATCAGACAGAGTGTTGACACCAGAGAGGCTAAGACCGCATTGACTCAGTGCGGTATTCAGCCTCTCTGGTGTCAAGTCTGATTTTGGAAAAAAAAATAATAATCCAAAATCAGACAGAGTGTTGACACCAGAGAGGCTAAGACCGCATTGACTCAGTGCGGTATTCAGCCTCTCTGGCAAGTCTGATTTTGGAAAAAAAAAAAAAAAAATCCAAAATCAGACAGAGTGTTGACACCAGAGAGGCTAAGACCGCATTGACTCAGTGCGGTATTCAGCCTCTCTGGTGTCAAGTCTGATTTTGGAAAAAAAATAAAAAAATCCAAAATCAGACAGAGTGTTGAGACCAGAGAGGCTAAGACCGCATTGACTCAGTGCGGTATTCAGCCTCTCTGGTGTCAAGTCTGATTTTGGAAAAAAAAAAAAAAAATCCAAAATCAGACAGAGTGTTGACACCAGAGAGGCTAAGACCGCATTGACTCAGTGCGGTATTCAGCCTCTCTGGTGTCAAGTCTGATTTTGGAAAAAAATAATAATAATCCAAAATCAGACAGAGTGTTGACACCAGAGAGGCTAAGACCGCATTGACTCAGTGCGGTATTCAGCCTCTCTGGTGTCAAGTCTGATTTTGGAAAAAAAAAAAAAAAAAATCCAAAATCAGACAGAGTGTTGACACCAGAGAGGCTAAGACCGCATTGACTCAGTGCGGTATTCAGCCTCACTGGTGTCAAGTCTGATTTTGGAAAAAAAGAAAAAAAAAATCCAAAATCAGACAGAGTGTTGAGACCAGAGAGGCTAAGACCGCATTGACTCAGTGCAGTATTCAGCCTCTCTGGTGTCAAGTCTGATTTTGGAAAAAAAAAAAAAAAAATCCAAAATCAGACAGAGTGTTGACACCAGAGAGGCTAAGACCGCATTGACTCAGTGCGGTATTCAGCCTCTCTGGTGTCAAGTCTGATTTTGGGAAAAAAAAAAAAAAAAATCCAAAATCAGACAGAGTGTTGAGACCAGAGAGGCTAAGACCGCATTGACTCAGTGCGGTATTCAGCCTCTCTGGTGTCAAGTCTGATTTTTGAAAAAAATAAAAAATAAATCCAAAATCAGACAGAGTGTTGACACCAGAGAGGCTAAGACCGCATTGACTCAGTGCGGTATTCAGCCTCTCTGGTGTCAAGTCTGATTTTGGAAAAAAAAAAAAAAAAATCCAAAATCAGACAGAGTGTTGAGACCAGAGAGGCTAAGACCGCATTGACTCAGTGCGGTATTCAGCCTCTCTGGTGTCAAGTCTGATTTTGGAAAAAAAAAAAAAAAAAATCCAAAATCAGACAGTGTTGAGACCAGAGAGGCTAAGACCGCATTGACTCAGTGCGGTATTCAGCCTCTCTGGTGTCAAGTCTGATTTTGGAAAACAAATAAAAAAATCCAAAATCAGACAGAGTGTTGAGACCAGAGAGGCTAAGACCGCATTGACTCAGTGCGGTATTCAGCCTCTCTGGTGTCAAGTCTGATTTTGGGAAAAAATAATAATAATCCAAAATCAGACAGAGTGTTGACACCAGAGAGGCTAAGACCGCATTGACTCAGTGCGGTATTCAGCCTCTCTGGTGTCAAGTCTGATTTTGGAAAAAAAAAAAAAAAAAATCCAAAATCAGACAGAGTGTTGAGACCAGAGAGGCTAAGACCGCATTGACTCAGTGCGGTATTCAGCCTCTCTGGTGTCAAGTCTGATTTTGGAAAAAAAAAAAAAAAAATCCAAAATCAGACAGAGTGTTGAGACCAGAGAGGCTAAGACCGCATTGACTCAGTGCGGTATTCAGCCTCTCTGGTGTCAAGTCTGATTTTGGGAAAAAATAATAATAATCCAAAATCAGACAGAGTGTTGACACCAGAGAGGCTAAGACCGCATTGACTCAGTGCGGTATTCAGCCTCTCTGGTGTCAAGTCTGATTTTGGAAAAAAAAAAAAAAAAAATCCAAAATCAGACAGAGTGTTGAGACCAGAGAGGCTAAGACCGCATTGACTCAGTGCGGTATTCAGCCTCTCTGGTGTCAAGTCTGATTTTGGAAAAAAAAAAAAAAAATCCAAAATCAGACAGAGTGTTGAGACCAGAGAGCTAAGACCGCATTGACTCAGTGCGGTATTCAGCCTCTCTGGCAAGTCTGATTTTGGAAAAAAAAAAAAAAAAAATCCAAAATCAGACAGAGTGTTGACACCAGAGAGGCTAAGACCGCATTGACTCAGTGCGGTATTCAGCCTCTCTGGTGTCAAGTCTGATTTTGGAAAACAAATAAAAAAATCCAAAATCAGACAGAGTGTTGAGACCAGAGAGGCTAAGACCGCATTGACTCAGTTCGGTATTCAGCCTCTCTGGTGTCAAGTCTGATTTTGGAAAAAAAAAAAAAAAATCCAAAATCAGACAGAGTGTTGACACCAGAGAGGCTAAGACCGCATTGACTCAGTGCGGTATTCAGCCTCTCTGGTGTCAAGTCTGATTTTGGAAAAAAATAATAATAATCCAAAATCAGACAGAGTGTTGACACCAGAGAGGCTAAGACCGCATTGACTCAGTGCGGTATTCAGCCTCTCTGGTGTCAAGTCTGATTTTGTAAAAAAAAAAAAAAAAAATCCAAAATCAGACAGAGTGTTGAGACCAGAGAGGCTAAGACCGCATTGACTCAGTGCGGTATTCAGCCTCTCTGGTGTCAAGTCTGATTTTGTAAAAAAAAAAAAAAATCCAAAATCAGACAGAGTGTTGACACCAGAGAGGCTAAGACCGCATTGACTCAGTGCGGTATTCAGCCTCTCTGGTGTCAAGTCTGATTTTGGAAAAAAAAAAAAAAAATCCAAAATCAGACAGAGTGTTGAGACCAGAGAGGCTAAGACCGCATTAACTGAGTGCGGTATTCAGCCTCTCTGGTGTCAAGTCTGATTTTGGAAAAAAAAAAAAAAAAATCCAAAATCAGACAGAGTGTTGAGACCAGAGAGGCTAAGACCGCATTGACTCAGGTGCGGTATTCAGCCTCTCTGGTGTCAAGTCTGATTTTGGAAAAAAAAAAAAAAAAATCCCAAATCAGACAGAGTGTTGAGACCAGAGAGGCTAAGACCGCATTGACTCAGTGCGGTATTCAGCCTCTCTGGTGTCAAGTCTGATTTTGGAAAAAATAATAATAATCCAAAATCAGACAGAGTGTTGAGACCAGAGAGCTAAGACCGCATTGACTCAGTGCGGTATTCAGCCTCTCTGGTGTCAAGTCTGATTTTGGAAAAAAAAAAAAAAAAATCCAAAATCAGACAGAGTGTTGACACCAGAGAGGCTAAGACCGCATTGACTCAGTGCGGTATTCAGCCTCTCTGGTGTCAAGTCTGATTTTGGAAAAAAAAATAATAATCCAAAATCAGACAGAGTGTTGACACCAGAGAGGCTAAGACCGCATTGACTCAGTGCGGTATTCAGCCTCTCTGGCAAGTCTGATTTTGGAAAAAAAAAAAAAAAAAATCCAAAATCAGACAGAGTGTTGACACCAGAGAGGCTAAGACCGCATTGACTCAGTGCGGTATTCAGCCTCTCTGGTGTCAAGTCTGATTTTGGAAAAAAAATAAAAAAATCCAAAATCAGACAGAGTGTTGAGACCAGAGAGGCTAAGACCGCATTGACTCAGTGCGGTATTCAGCCTCTCTGGTGTCAAGTCTGATTTTGGAAAAAAAAAAAAAAAATCCAAAATCAGACAGAGTGTTGACACCAGAGAGGCTAAGACCGCATTGACTCAGTGCGGTATTCAGCCTCTCTGGTGTCAAGTCTGATTTTGGAAAAAAATAATAATAATCCAAAATCAGACAGAGTGTTGACACCAGAGAGGCTAAGACCGCATTGACTCAGTGCGGTATTCAGCCTCTCTGGTGTCAAGTCTGATTTTGGAAAAAAAAAAAAAAAAAATCCAAAATCAGACAGAGTGTTGACACCAGAGAGGCTAAGACCGCATTGACTCAGTGCGGTATTCAGCCTCACTGGTGTCAAGTCTGATTTTGGAAAAAAAGAAAAAAAAAATCCAAAATCAGACAGAGTGTTGAGACCAGAGAGGCTAAGACCGCATTGACTCAGTGCAGTATTCAGCCTCTCTGGTGTCAAGTCTGATTTTGGAAAAAAAAAAAAAAAAATCCAAAATCAGACAGAGTGTTGACACCAGAGAGGCTAAGACCGCATTGACTCAGTGCGGTATTCAGCCTCTCTGGTGTCAAGTCTGATTTTGGGAAAAAAAAAAAAAAAAATCCAAAATCAGACAGAGTGTTGAGACCAGAGAGGCTAAGACCGCATTGACTCAGTGCGGTATTCAGCCTCTCTGGTGTCAAGTCTGATTTTTGAAAAAAATAAAAAATAAATCCAAAATCAGACAGAGTGTTGACACCAGAGAGGCTAAGACCGCATTGACTCAGTGCGGTATTCAGCCTCTCTGGTGTCAAGTCTGATTTTGGAAAAAAAAAAAAAAAAATCCAAAATCAGACAGAGTGTTGAGACCAGAGAGGCTAAGACCGCATTGACTCAGTGCGGTATTCAGCCTCTCTGGTGTCAAGTCTGATTTTGGAAAAAAAAAAAAAAAAAATCCAAAATCAGACAGTGTTGAGACCAGAGAGGCTAAGACCGCATTGACTCAGTGCGGTATTCAGCCTCTCTGGTGTCAAGTCTGATTTTGGAAAAAAAAAAAAAAATCCAAAATCAGACAGAGTGTTGACACCAGAGAGGCTAAGACCGCATTGACTCAGTGCGGTATTCAGCCTCTCTGGTGTCAAGTCTGATTTTGGAAAAAAAAAATAAAAATCAAAAATCAGACAGAGTGTTGAGACCAGAGAGGCTAAGACCGCATTAACTCAGTGCGGTATTCAGCCTCTCTGGTGTCAAGTCTGATTTTGGAAAAAAAAAAAAAAAATCCAAAATCAGACAGAGTGTTGACACCAGAGAGGCTAAGACCGCATTGACTCAGTGCGGTATTCAGCCTCTCTGGTGTCAAGTCTGATTTTGGAAAAAAAAAAAAAAATCCAAAATCAGACAGAGTGTTGAGACCAGAGAGGCTAAGACCGCATTGACTCAGTGCGGTATTCAGCCTCTCTGGTGTCAAGTCTGATTTTGGAAAAAAAAAAAAAAAAATCCAAAATCAGACAGAGTGTTGACACCAGAGAGCTAAGACCGCATTGACTCAGTGCGGTATTCAGCCTCTCTGGTGTCAAGTCTGATTTTGGAAAAAAAAAAAAAAAAATCCAAAATCAGACAGAGTGTTGACACCAGAGAGGCTAAGACCGCATTGACTCAGTGCGGTATTCAGCCTCTCTGGTGTCAAGTCTGATTTTGGAAAAAATAATAATAATCCAAAATCAGACAGAGTGTTGACACCAGAGAGGCTAAGACCGCATTGACTCAGTGCGGTATTCAGCCTCTCTGGCAAGTCTGATTTTGGAAAAAAAAAAAAAAAAAATCCAAAATCAGACAGAGTGTTGACACCAGAGAGGCTAAGACCGCATTGACTCAGTGCGGTATTCAGCCTCTCTGGTGTCAAGTCTGATTTTGGAAAAAAAATAAAAAAATCCAAAATCAGACAGAGTGTTGAGACCAGAGAGGCTAAGACCGCATTGACTCAGTGCGGTATTCAGCCTCTCTGGTGTCAAGTCTGATTTTGGAAAAAAAAAAAAAAAATCCAAAATCAGACAGAGTGTTGACACCAGAGAGGCTAAGACCGCATTGACTCAGTGCGGTATTCAGCCTCTCTGGTGTCAAGTCTGATTTTGGAAAAAAATAATAATAATCCAAAATCAGACAGAGTGTTGACACCAGAGAGGCTAAGACCGCATTGACTCAGTGCGGTATTCAGCCTCTCTGGTGTCAAGTCTGATTTTGGAAAAAAAAAAAAAAAAATCCAAAATCAGACAGAGTGTTGACACCAGAGAGGCTAAGACCGCATTGACTCAGTGCGGTATTCAGCCTCACTGGTGTCAAGTCTGATTTTGGAAAAAAAGAAAAAAAAAATCCAAAATCAGACAGAGTGTTGAGACCAGAGAGGCTAAGACCGCATTGACTCAGTGCAGTATTCAGCCTCTCTGGTGTCAAGTCTGATTTTGGAAAAAAAAAAAAAAAATCCAAAATCAGACAGAGTGTTGACACCAGAGAGGCTAAGACCGCATTGACTCAGTGCGGTATTCAGCCTCTCTGGTGTCAAGTCTGATTTTGGAAAAAAAAAAAAAAAAAATCCAAAATCAGACAGAGTGTTGAGACCAGAGAGGCTAAGACCGCATTGACTCAGTGCGGTATTCAGCCTCTCTGGTGTCAAGTCTGATTTTTGAAAAAAATAAAAAATAAATCCAAAATCAGACAGAGTGTTGACACCAGAGAGGCTAAGACCGCATTGACTCAGTGCGGTATTCAGCCTCTCTGGTGTCAAGTCTGATTTTGGAAAAAAAAAAAAAAAAATCCAAAATCAGACAGAGTGTTGAGACCAGAGAGGCTAAGACCGCATTGACTCAGTGCGGTATTCAGCCTCTCTGGTGTCAAGTCTGATTTTGGAAAAAAAAAAAAAAAAATCCAAAATCAGACAGTGTTGAGACCAGAGAGGCTAAGACCGCATTGACTCAGTGCGGTATTCAGCCTCTCTGGTGTCAAGTCTGATTTTGGAAAAAAAAAAAAAAATCCAAAATCAGACAGAGTGTTGACACCAGAGAGGCTAAGACCGCATTGACTCAGTGCGGTATTCAGCCTCTCTGGTGTCAAGTCTGATTTTGGAAAAAAAAAAAAAAAATCAAAAATCAGACAGAGTGTTGAGACCAGAGAGGCTAAGACCGCATTAACTCAGTGCGGTATTCAGCCTCTCTGGTGTCAAGTCTGATTTTGGAAAAAAAAAAAAAAAATCCAAAATCAGACAGAGTGTTGACACCAGAGAGGCTAAGACCGCATTGACTCAGTGCGGTATTCAGCCTCTCTGGTGTCAAGTCTGATTTTGGAAAAAAAAAAAAAAATCCAAAATCAGACAGAGTGTTGAGACCAGAGAGGCTAAGACCGCATTGACTCAGTGCGGTATTCAGCCTCTCTGGTGTCAAGTCTGATTTTGGAAAAAAAAAAAAAAAATCCAAAATCAGACAGAGTGTTGAGACCAGAGAGGCTAAGACCGCATTGACTCAGTGCGGTATTCAGCCTCTCTGGTGTCAAGTCTGATTTTTGAAAAAAAAAAAAAAAATCCAAAATCAGACAGAGTGTTGAGACCAGAGAGCTAAGACCGCATTGACTCAGTGCGGTATTCAGCCTCTCTGGCAAGTCTGATTTTGGAAAAAAAAAAAAAAAAAAATCCAAAATCAGACAGAGTGTTGACACCAGAGAGGCTAAGACCGCATTGACTCAGTGCGGTATTCAGCCTCTCTGGTGTCAAGTCTGATTTTGGAAAAAAAAAAAAAAATCCAAAATCAGACAGAGTGTTGAGACCAGAGAGGCTAAGACCGCATTGACTCAGTGCGGTATTCAGCCTCTCTGGTGTCAAGTCTGATTTTGGAAAAAAAAAAAAAAAATCCAAAATCAGACAGAGTGTTGACACCAGAGAGGCTAAGACCGCATTGACTCAGTGCGGTATTCAGCCTCTCTGGTGTCAAGTCTGATTTTGGAAAAAAATAATAATAATCCAAAATCAGACAGAGTGTTGACACCAGAGAGGCTAAGACCGCATTGACTCAGTGCGGTATTCAGCCTCTCTGGTGTCAAGTCTGATTTTGGAAAAAAAAAAAAAAAAAATCCAAAATCAGACAGAGTGTTGAGACCAGAGAGGCTAAGACCGCATTGACTCAGTGCGGTATTCAGCCTCTCTGGTGTCAAGTCTGATTTTGGAAAAAAAAATCAAAAATCAAAAATCAGACAGAGTGTTGAGACCAGAGAGGCTAAGACCGCATTAACTCAGTGCGGTATTCAGCCTCTCTGGTGTCAAGTCTGATTTTGGAAAAAAAAAAAAAAAATCCAAAATCAGACAGAGTGTTGAGACCAGAGAGCTAAGACCGCATTGACTCAGTGCGGTATTCAGCCTCTCTGGCAAGTCTGATTTTGGAAAAAAAAAAAAAAAAAATCCAAAATCAGACAGAGTGTTGACACCAGAGAGGCTAAGACCGCATTGACTCAGTGCGGTATTCAGCCTCTCTGGTGTCAAGTCTGATTTTGGAAAAAAAAAAAAAAATCCAAAATCAGACAGAGTGTTGAGACCAGAGAGGCTAAGACCGCATTGACTCAGTGCGGTATTCAGCCTCTCTGGTGTCAAGTCTGATTTTGGAAAAAAAAAAAAAAAATCCAAAATCAGACAGAGTGTTGACACCAGAGAGGCTAAGACCGCATTGACTCAGTGCGGTATTCAGCCTCTCTGGTGTCAAGTCTGATTTTGGAAAAAAATAATAATAATCCAAAATCAGACAGAGTGTTGACACCAGAGAGGCTAAGACCGCATTGACTCAGTGCGGTATTCAGCCTCTCTGGTGTCAAGTCTGATTTTGGAAAAAAAAAAAAAAAAAATCCAAAATCAGACAGAGTGTTGAGACCAGAGAGGCTAAGACCGCATTGACTCAGTGCGGTATTCAGCCTCTCTGGTGTCAAGTCTGATTTTGGAAAAAAAAATCAAAAATCAAAAATCAGACAGAGTGTTGAGACCAGAGAGGCTAAGACCGCATTAACTCAGTGCGGTATTCAGCCTCTCTGGTGTCAAGTCTGATTTTGGAAAAAAAAAAAAAAAATCCAAAATCAGACAGAGTGTTGACACCAGAGAGGCTAAGACCGCATTGACTCAGTGCGGTATTCAGCCTCTCTGGTGTCAAGTCTGATTTTGGAAAAAAAAAAAAAAATCCAAAATCAGACAGAGTGTTGAGACCAGAGAGGCTAAGACCGCATTGACTCAGTGCGGTATTCAGCCTCTCTGGTGTCAAGTCTGATTTTGGAAAAAAATAATAATAATCCAAAATCAGACAGAGTGTTGACACCAGAGAGGCTAAGACCGCATTGACTCAGTGCGGTATTCAGCCTCTCTGGTGTCAAGTCTGATTTTGGAAAAAAAAAAAAAAAATCCAAAATCAGACAGAGTGTTGACACCAGAGAGGCTAAGACCGCATTGACTCAGTGCGGTATTCAGCCTCTCTGGTGTCAAGTCTGATTTTGGAAAAAAAAAAAAAAATCCAAAATCAGACAGAGTGTTGAGACCAGAGAGGCTAAGACCGCATTGACTCAGTGCGGTATTCAGCCTCTCTGGTGTCAAGTCTGATTTTGGAAAAAAAAAAAAAAAAATCCAAAATCAGACAGAGTGTTGACACCAGAGAGCTAAGACCGCATTGACTCAGTGCGGTATTCAGCCTCTCTGGTGTCAAGTCTGATTTTGGAAAAAAAAAAAAAAAAATCCAAAATCAGACAGAGTGTTGACACCAGAGAGGCTAAGACCGCATTGACTCAGTGCGGTATTCAGCCTCTCTGGTGTCAAGTCTGATTTTGGAAAAAATAATAATAATCCAAAATCAGACAGAGTGTTGACACCAGAGAGGCTAAGACCGCATTGACTCAGTGCGGTATTCAGCCTCTCTGGCAAGTCTGATTTTGGAAAAAAAAAAAAAAAAAATCCAAAATCAGACAGAGTGTTGACACCAGAGAGGCTAAGACCGCATTGACTCAGTGCGGTATTCAGCCTCTCTGGTGTCAAGTCTGATTTTGGAAAAAAAATAAAAAAATCCAAAATCAGACAGAGTGTTGAGACCAGAGAGGCTAAGACCGCATTGACTCAGTGCGGTATTCAGCCTCTCTGGTGTCAAGTCTGATTTTGGAAAAAAAAAAAAAAAATCCAAAATCAGACAGAGTGTTGACACCAGAGAGGCTAAGACCGCATTGACTCAGTGCGGTATTCAGCCTCTCTGGTGTCAAGTCTGATTTTGGAAAAAAATAATAATAATCCAAAATCAGACAGAGTGTTGACACCAGAGAGGCTAAGACCGCATTGACTCAGTGCGGTATTCAGCCTCTCTGGTGTCAACATTTTGAGTCCAACTGAGCAACTTTGCTGTGCTGTTACTTGTCTATCTGCTAAATATTCCTGCTAGAATTACTGGTGAGTTTTTTAGTTTGGTTTTTTACTTTGACTAGCTTGTGGTTTTAAAAAAGTAGTGCTAGACTCCTATCTGCCTATATTGTGGGCCATTCAATCACAGCTGAGTGTGATCAGGTGATCAGGTGAGCTGTGAAACTATCGGCTGATTGCAGAGGGCGGGGCATAGAAACTCCCTGGCTTTAAAAAGACATCCAGCTGGCTTGTCTCAGTTAGAACACATTTTGAGTCCAACTGAGCAACTTTGCTGTGCTGTTACTTGTCTATCTGCTAAATATTCCTGCTAGAATTACTGGTGAGTTTTTTAGTTTGGTTTTTTACTTTGACTAGCTTGTGGTTTTAAAAAAGTAGTGCTAGACTCCTATCTGCCTATATTGTGGGCCATTCAATCACAGCTGAGTGTGATCAGGTGATCAGGTGAGCTGTGAAACTATCGGCTGATTGCAGAGGGCGGGGCATAGAAACTCCCTGGCTTTAAAAAGACATCCAGCTGGCTTGTCTCAGTTAGAACACATTTTGAGTCCAACTGAGCAACTTTGCTGTGCTGTTACTTGTCTATCTGCTAAATATTCCTGCTAGAATTACTGGTGAGTTTTTTAGTTTGGTTTTTTACTTTGACTAGCTTGTGGTTTTAAAAAAGTAGTGCTAGACTCCTATCTGCCTATATTGTGGGCCATTCAATCACAGCTGAGTGTGATCAGGTGATCAGGTGAGCTGTGAAACTATCGGCTGATTGCAGAGGGCGGGGCATAGAAACTCCCTGGCTTTAAAAAGACATCCAGCTGGCTTGTCTCAGTTAGAACACATTTTGAGTCCAACTGAGCAACTTTGCTGTGCTGTTACTTGTCTATCTGCTAAATATTCCTGCTAGAATTACTGGTGAGTTTTTTAGTTTGGTTTTTTACTTTGACTAGCTTGTGGTTTTAAAAAAGTAGTGCTAGACTCCTATCTGCCTATATTGTGGGCCATTCAATCACAGCTGAGTGTGATCAGGTGATCAGGTGAGCTGTGAAACTATCGGCTGATTGCAGAGGGCGGGGCATAGAAACTCCCTGGCTTTAAAAAGACATCCAGCTGGCTTGTCTCAGTTAGAACACATTTTGAGTCCAACTGAGCAACTTTGCTGTGCTGTTACTTGTCTATCTGCTAAATATTCCTGCTAGAATTACTGGTGAGTTTTTTAGTTTGGTTTTTTACTTTGACTAGCTTGTGGTTTTAAAAAAGTAGTGCTAGACTCCTATCTGCCTATATTGTGGGCCATTCAATCACAGCTGAGTGTGATCAGGTGATCAGGTGAGCTGTGAAACTATCGGCTGATTGCAGAGGGCGGGGCATAGAAACTCCCTGGCTTTAAAAAGACATCCAGCTGGCTTGTCTCAGTTAGAACACATTTTGAGTCCAACTGAGCAACTTTGCTGTGCTGTTACTTGTCTATCTGCTAAATATTCCTGCTAGAATTACTGGTGAGTTTTTTAGTTTGGTTTTTTACTTTGACTAGCTTGTGGTTTTAAAAAAGTAGTGCTAGACTCCTATCTGCCTATATTGTGGGCCATTCAATCACAGCTGAGTGTGATCAGGTGATCAGGTGAGCTGTGAAACTATCGGCTGATTGCAGAGGGCGGGGCATAGAAACTCCCTGGCTTTAAAAAGACATCCAGCTGGCTTGTCTCAGTTAGAACACATTTTGAGTCCAACTGAGCAACTTTGCTGTGCTGTTACTTGTCTATCTGCTAAATATTCCTGCTAGAATTACTGGTGAGTTTTTTAGTTTGGTTTTTTACTTTGACTAGCTTGTGGTTTTAAAAAAGTAGTGCTAGACTCCTATCTGCCTATATTGTGGGCCATTCAATCACAGCTGAGTGTGATCAGGTGATCAGGTGAGCTGTGAAACTATCGGCTGATTGCAGAGGGCGGGGCATAGAAACTCCCTGGCTTTAAAAAGACATCCAGCTGGCTTGTCTCAGTTAGAACACATTTTGAGTCCAACTGAGCAACTTTGCTGTGCTGTTACTTGTCTATCTGCTAAATATTCCTGCTAGAATTACTGGTGAGTTTTTTAGTTTGTTTTTTTACTTTGACTAGCTTGTGGTTTTAAAAAAGTAGTGCTAGACTCCTATCTGCCTATATTGTGGGCCATTCAATCACAGCTGAGTGTGATCAGGTGATCAGGTGAGCTGTGAAACTATCGGCTGATTGCAGAGGGCGGGGCATAGAAACTCCCTGGCTTTAAAAAGACATCCAGCTGGCTTGTCTCAGTTAGAACACATTTTGAGTCCAACTGAGCAACTTTGCTGTGCTGTTACTTGTCTATCTGCTAAATATTCCTGCTAGAATTACTGGTGAGTTTTTTAGTTTGGTTTTTTACTTTGACTAGCTTGTGGTTTTAAAAAAGTAGTGCTAGACTCCTATCTGCCTATATTGTGGGCCATTCAATCACAGCTGAGTGTGATCAGGTGATCAGGTGAGCTGTGAAACTATCGGCTGATTGCAGAGGGCGGGGCATAGAAACTCCCTGGCTTTAAAAAGACATCCAGCTGGCTTGTCTCAGTTAGAACACATTTTGAGTCCAACTGAGCAACTTTGCTGTGCTGTTACTTGTCTATCTGCTAAATATTCCTGCTAGAATTACTGGTGAGTTTTTTAGTTTGGTTTTTTACTTTGACTAGCTTGTGGTTTTAAAAAAGTAGTGCTAGACTCCTATCTGCCTATATTGTGGGCCATTCAATCACAGCTGAGTGTGATCAGGTGATCAGGTGAGCTGTGAAACTATCGGCTGATTGCAGAGGGCGGGGCATAGAAACTCCCTGGCTTTAAAAAGACATCCAGCTGGCTTGTCTCAGTTAGAACACATTTTGAGTCCAACTGAGCAACTTTGCTGTGCTGTTACTTGTCTATCTGCTAAATATTCCTGCTAGAATTACTGGTGAGTTTTTTAGTTTGGTTTTTTACTTTGACTAGCTTGTGGTTTTAAAAAAGTAGTGCTAGACTCCTATCTGCCTATATTGTGGGCCATTCAATCACAGCTGAGTGTGATCAGGTGATCAGGTGAGCTGTGAAACTATCGGCTGATTGCAGAGGGCGGGGCATAGAAACTCCCTGGCTTTAAAAAGACATCCAGCTGGCTTGTCTCAGTTAGAACACATTTTGAGTCCAACTGAGCAACTTTGCTGTGCTGTTACTTGTCTATCTGCTAAATATTCCTGCTAGAATTACTGGTGAGTTTTTTAGTTTGGTTTTTTACTTTGACTAGCTTGTGGTTTTAAAAAAGTAGTGCTAGACTCCTATCTGCCTATATTGTGGGCCATTCAATCACAGCTGAGTGTGATCAGGTGATCAGGTGAGCTGTGAAACTATCGGCTGATTGCAGAGGGCGGGGCATAGAAACTCCCTGGCTTTAAAAAGACATCCAGCTGGCTTGTCTCAGTTAGAACACATTTTGAGTCCAACTGAGCAACTTTGCTGTGCTGTTACTTGTCTATCTGCTAAATATTCCTGCTAGAATTACTGGTGAGTTTTTTAGTTTGGTTTTTTACTTTGACTAGCTTGTGGTTTTAAAAAAGTAGTGCTAGACTCCTATCTGCCTATATTGTGGGCCATTCAATCACAGCTGAGTGTGATCAGGTGATCAGGTGAGCTGTGAAACTATCGGCTGATTGCAGAGGGCGGGGCATAGAAACTCCCTGGCTTTAAAAAGACATCCAGCTGGCTTGTCTCAGTTAGAACACATTTTGAGTCCAACTGAGCAACTTTGCTGTGCTGTTACTTGTCTATCTGCTAAATATTCCTGCTAGAATTACTGGTGAGTTTTTTAGTTTGGTTTTTTACTTTGACTAGCTTGTGGTTTTAAAAAAGTAGTGCTAGACTCCTATCTGCCTATATTGTGGGCCATTCAATCACAGCTGAGTGTGATCAGGTGATCAGGTGAGCTGTGAAACTATCGGCTGATTGCAGAGGGCGGGGCATAGAAACTCCCTGGCTTTAAAAAGACATCCAGCTGGCTTGTCTCAGTTAGAACACATTTTGAGTCCAACTGAGCAACTTTGCTGTGCTGTTACTTGTCTATCTGCTAAATATTCCTGCTAGAATTACTGGTGAGTTTTTTAGTTTGGTTTTTTACTTTGACTAGCTTGTGGTTTTAAAAAAGTAGTGCTAGACTCCTATCTGCCTATATTGTGGGCCATTCAATCACAGCTGAGTGTGATCAGGTGATCAGGTGAGCTGTGAAACTATCGGCTGATTGCAGAGGGCGGGGCATAGAACCCTGTAGATGTAGTATATCTTAGCATAGTCAGTCTACAGCGGCAGCTGTAAGCGGCACTAACCCTCGAGGCACTAAGACTCGGGAACAAAGACGGAGGGAGTCTTTCTGCGGGAGTCCGTCGCAGGGAGGCCAGAGCACATGCTTTTTTCTACTTCTCTTATTCTCACTTCTTATTATAACTACTCCTCTTCCTAACTATGTGTTTTCTCCCCATCCCTGTTGTAGCTTCAACCCACAGACGCCGTAGACACGGCAGCTTCAGGTGTAGTATCCCTGGTAATCTTTCCTACCCTAAACGCACAACTACTTCTTTTACCATTGCCGGAGGTCTCTGGAACTGTCAGTCGGCGGTTAAGAAAACTGAGACCATCTCGGCTCATGCTCTATCTCAAACCCTCCACTTCCTAGCTCTCACAGAGACCTGGATCATCCCAGAAAACACTGCTACTCCTGCAGCCCTCTCTGCTGCGTACTCCTTTTCCCACACACCCAGGCCCTCCGGCCGTGGTGGAGGCACTGGTCTCCTCATCTCTCCCAAATGGACCTACACTGTCACCTCTCTCTCTCATCTGTCTATCTCATCTTTTGAGTCCCATGCAGTTGCCGTATCCCTACCCATCAAACTCAACATTGTGGTAATCTACCGCCCGCCTGGTCCACTAGGCGACTTTCTGGACGAGATGGACACCCTTCTCTCTTTCTTTCCTGAGGATGGTACTCCACTCATCCTGCTGGGTGATTTCAACATCCAGCCAGTAACCTTAAATTCTCTCCCTTTCCTTAACTTCTTCTCATCCTTTGACCTCTACCTCTCTCAATCTCCTCCTACTCACAAAGCAGGAAATGTGCTTGACCTGGTCTTCACCAGATCCTGCTCCACCTTTAACCTCACTGTGACCCCTCTTCCTGTATCTGACCACCACTTTATCACCTTCTCTCTTCCCATCCCCATCCCCTCCTCCCTCCCATCACCCCCTCACTCTATCACCACCCGACGCCACCTAAAAACTCTCTCACCTGACTCCCTCTCTTCTACCGTCCTCTCCTTGCTTCCCTCAGCCGAGCAGTTTGCTCTCCTGTCCGCTGACAAGGCTTCCACCACTCTTCTATCCTCTCTCTCCTCTGCTCTTGATTCTCTCTGCCCTCTCACCACTAAACCTGCCCGATCCTCTCCCCCTGCTCCCTGGCTAACCGAAACTCTGCGAACTCATCGAACAGAGCTTCGGGCAGCTGAGAGAAAATGGAGAAAATCACACCACCCTGAAGACCTCTCTTCCTACCATCTTATTCACTCCAACTTCACCTCTGCTGTCTCCAAAGCAAAAACCTCCTTCTTCATCTCTGAAATCCAGTCCTCTGCATCCAACCCCAGTAAAATGTTCTCCACCTTCTCTACGCTCCTCAACCCTCCCCCGCCCCCCCCCTCCCTCCTCCCTCTCTGCTGACGATTTTGTAACCTTCTTTACTAAAAAGGTGGATGACATCAGCTCCTCCTTCCATCCTCCAAGCACCCTCACTAACACTCCCGACTCCAATCCTGCTCCTCGGCCCGCGGTCCCTGGATTTCCTTCCTTCTCCCCCCTCTCTCCTGATGAGGTGCTTAAACTCATCAGCTCAAACCGAGCCACTTACTGCCCCCTCGATCCCATCCCTTCCTCTCTCCTCCAAACCATCTCACCTGACATATCTCCCTTCCTCACTACCTTCATAAACTCCTCTCTGTCCTCTGGTCTTGTTCCGCCTGATCTAAAGGCTGCAAGAGTCAAGCCTCTGCTTAAGAAACCCTCCCTTGACCCTACTGCTATTCAGAACTACAGACCTGTCTCTCTTCTCTCATTCCTTTCCAAAACCCTTGAACGAGCAGCGTCCGAACAACTTTCTCTCTATCTCTCCCAGAATGACCTCTTGGACCCTCTGCAGTCCGGTTTCAAGGCTTCGCACTCCACTGAGACAGCTCTTCTTGCTGTCACAGAGGCCCTTCACACTGCTAAGGCCTCATCCCTCTCCTCTGTCCTTGTCCTCCTTGACCTGTCTGCTGCCTTCGATACAGTCAATCACCAAATCCTTCTTTCCACTCTGTCTGATCTCGGCATTTCAGGTTCTGCACTATCCTGGTTTGCTTCCTATCTCTCGAACCGCTCATACCAGGTCTTATGGAGAGGGTCCGTCTCCAGATCCTGCCCTCTTACCACTGGTGTCCCCCAGGGCTCAGTCCTGGGCCCCTTACTTTTTCTTCTCTATATCAGATCTCTTGCCTATGTGATCTCTTCTCATGGCTTCTCTTATCACTGCTATGCTGATGACACCCAACTTTTCCTTTCCTTCCCCCCCTCAGACACTCAAATCGAGGCTCGCATCTCTGCATGTCTCAAGGACATTGGCGACTGGATGTCTGCCCACCACCTCAAGCTCAACCTTGGTAAGACAGAGCTACTCTTCCTCCCAGGGAAAGACTGTCCTCTCACAGATCTCTCCATCTCCATCGAAAACACCACTGTACTGCCCTCCCAAACAGCTAAGAACCTTGGGGTGATCCTCGACAACCAGCTGTCTTGCTCTGCCAACATAGCTGCGACAGCACGCTCCTGTAGGTTCTCCCTCTACAACATCCGCAAAATCCGTCCCTTCCTCACAAGAGAAGCGACTCAACTCCTGGTCCAGTCACTTATCGTCCCTCGCCTGGACTACTGCAACGTGCTCCTGGCTGGCCTACCTGCCACCGACATCCGACCGCTTCAGCTCATTCAGAATGCTGCAGCCCGTCTGGTATTCAACCAACCCAAATTCTCTCATGTCACTCCCCTTTTCCGGGACCTCCACTGGCTTCCCATCTCAGCTCGCATCAAATTCAAGACACTGGTACTGGCCTACAGGGCAGTACACCAGTCAGCTCCCCTGTACCTGCAATCTATGGTCAGGTTCCAAACCTCTCACCGCTCCCTTCGCTCCTCTACCAGTGCAGGTCGCCTCGCTCCTCCTTCGCTACGGGCGCTCAAAAGTCGCTCATCCCGATCTCGACTCTTCTCCTCCCTGGCACCCCAATGGTGGAACGAGCTGCCACCTTCGGTCAGGACTGCTGAATCACTGCCGATCTTTCGGAAAAGACTAAAGACTCACCTTTTCAGGCTCCACCTGGGCCCCTCTTGATCTAACTTCTTTCTCTCTTCTTTCTCTCTCTTTATTTAATAAAAAAAAAAAAAAAAAAAAAAAAAAAAAAAAAAACCCTAAACTAAAAACTCGTACCACTGTTCCTTCAGGATTTGTAGTTGTCATAGACTGTGCTCCATAGTTGATTGCTCTATTGCTGACAAAAAGTGTGTTATTGTAAGTCGCTTTGGATAAAAGCGTCTGCCAAATGACGTAATGTAATGTAATGTAATGTAAAGTCTGATTTTGGAAAAAAAAAAAAAAAAATCCAAAATCAGACAGAGTGTTGACACCAGAGAGGCTAAGACCGCATTGACTCAGTGCGGTATTCAGCCTCACTGGTGTCAAGTCTGATTTTGGAAAAAAAGAAAAAAAAATCCCAAATCAGACAGAGTGTTGAGACCAGAGAGGCTAAGACCGCATTGACTCAGTGCAGTATTCAGCCTCTCTGGTGTCAAGTCTGATTTTGGAAAAAAAAAAAAAAAATCCAAAATCAGACAGAGTGTTGACACCAGAGAGGCTAAGACCGCATTGACTCAGTGCGGTATTCAGCCTCTCTGGTGTCAAGTCTGATTTTGGAAAAAAAAAAAAAAAAAAATCCAAAATCAGACAGAGTGTTGAGACCAGAGAGGCTAAGACCGCATTGACTCAGTGCGGTATTCAGCCTCTCTGGTGTCAAGTCTGATTTTTGAAAAAAATAAAAAATAAATCCAAAATCAGACAGAGTGTTGACACCAGAGAGGCTAAGACCGCATTGACTCAGTGCGGTATTCAGCCTCTCTGGTGTCAAGTCTGATTTTGGAAAAAAATAATAATAATCCAAAATCAGACAGAGTGTTGACACCAGAGAGGCTAAGACCGCATTGACTCAGTGCGGTATTCAGCCTCTCTGGTGTCAAGTCTGATTTTGGAAAAAAAAAAAAAAAAAATCCAAAATCAGACAGAGTGTTGACACCAGAGAGGCTAAGACCGCATTGACTCAGTGCGGTATTCAGCCTCACTGGTGTCAAGTCTGATTTTGGAAAAAAAGAAAAAAAAATCCAAAATCAGACAGAGTGTTGAGACCAGAGAGGCTAAGACCGCATTGACTCAGTGCAGTATTCAGCCTCTCTGGTGTCAAGTCTGATTTTGGAAAAAAAAAAAAAAAAATCCAAAATCAGACAGAGTGTTGACACCAGAGAGGCTAAGACCGCATTGACTCAGTGCGGTATTCAGCCTCTCTGGTGTCAAGTCTGATTTTGGGAAAAAAAAAAAAAAAAATCCAAAATCAGACAGAGTGTTGAGACCAGAGAGGCTAAGACCGCATTGACTCAGTGCGGTATTCAGCCTCTCTGGTGTCAAGTCTGATTTTTGAAAAAAATAAAAAATAAATCCAAAATCAGACAGAGTGTTGACACCAGAGAGGCTAAGACCGCATTGACTCAGTGCGGTATTCAGCCTCTCTGGTGTCAAGTCTGATTTTGGAAAAAAAAAAAAAAAAATCCAAAATCAGACAGAGTGTTGAGACCAGAGAGGCTAAGACCGCATTGACTCAGTGCGGTATTCAGCCTCTCTGGTGTCAAGTCTGATTTTGGAAAAAAAAAAAAAAAAAATCCAAAATCAGACAGTGTTGAGACCAGAGAGGCTAAGACCGCATTGACTCAGTGCGGTATTCAGCCTCTCTGGTGTCAAGTCTGATTTTGGAAAAAAAAAAAAAAATCCAAAATCAGACAGAGTGTTGACACCAGAGAGGCTAAGACCGCATTGACTCAGTGCGGTATTCAGCCTCTCTGGTGTCAAGTCTGATTTTGGAAAAAAAAAAAAAAAATCAAAAATCAGACAGAGTGTTGAGACCAGAGAGGCTAAGACCGCATTAACTCAGTGCGGTATTCAGCCTCTCTGGTGTCAAGTCTGATTTTGGAAAAAAAAAAAAAAAATCCAAAATCAGACAGAGTGTTGACACCAGAGAGGCTAAGACCGCATTGACTCAGTGCGGTATTCAGCCTCTCTGGTGTCAAGTCTGATTTTGGAAAAAAAAAAAAAAATCCAAAATCAGACAGAGTGTTGAGACCAGAGAGGCTAAGACCGCATTGACTCAGTGCGGTATTCAGCCTCTCTGGTGTCAAGTCTGATTTTGGAAAAAAAAAAAAAAAAATCCAAAATCAGACAGAGTGTTGACACCAGAGAGCTAAGACCGCATTGACTCAGTGCGGTATTCAGCCTCTCTGGTGTCAAGTCTGATTTTGGAAAAAAAAAAAAAAAAATCCAAAATCAGACAGAGTGTTGACACCAGAGAGGCTAAGACCGCATTGACTCAGTGCGGTATTCAGCCTCTCTGGTGTCAAGTCTGATTTTGGAAAAAATAATAATAATCCAAAATCAGACAGAGTGTTGACACCAGAGAGGCTAAGACCGCATTGACTCAGTGCGGTATTCAGCCTCTCTGGCAAGTCTGATTTTGGAAAAAAAAAAAAAAAAAATCCAAAATCAGACAGAGTGTTGACACCAGAGAGGCTAAGACCGCATTGACTCAGTGCGGTATTCAGCCTCTCTGGTGTCAAGTCTGATTTTGGAAAAAAAATAAAAAAATCCAAAATCAGACAGAGTGTTGAGACCAGAGAGGCTAAGACCGCATTGACTCAGTGCGGTATTCAGCCTCTCTGGTGTCAAGTCTGATTTTGGAAAAAAAAAAAAAAAATCCAAAATCAGACAGAGTGTTGACACCAGAGAGGCTAAGACCGCATTGACTCAGTGCGGTATTCAGCCTCTCTGGTGTCAAGTCTGATTTTGGAAAAAAATAATAATAATCCAAAATCAGACAGAGTGTTGACACCAGAGAGGCTAAGACCGCATTGACTCAGTGCGGTATTCAGCCTCTCTGGTGTCAAGTCTGATTTTGGAAAAAAAAAAAAAAAAATCCAAAATCAGACAGAGTGTTGACACCAGAGAGGCTAAGACCGCATTGACTCAGTGCGGTATTCAGCCTCACTGGTGTCAAGTCTGATTTTGGAAAAAAAGAAAAAAAAAATCCAAAATCAGACAGAGTGTTGAGACCAGAGAGGCTAAGACCGCATTGACTCAGTGCAGTATTCAGCCTCTCTGGTGTCAAGTCTGATTTTGGAAAAAAAAAAAAAAAAATCCAAAATCAGACAGAGTGTTGACACCAGAGAGGCTAAGACCGCATTGACTCAGTGCGGTATTCAGCCTCTCTGGTGTCAAGTCTGATTTTGGGAAAAAAAAAAAAAAAAATCCAAAATCAGACAGAGTGTTGAGACCAGAGAGGCTAAGACCGCATTGACTCAGTGCGGTATTCAGCCTCTCTGGTGTCAAGTCTGATTTTGGAAAAAAATAATAATAATCCAAAATCAGACAGAGTGTTGACACCAGAGAGGCTAAGACCGCATTGACTCAGTGCGGTATTCAGCCTCTCTGGTGTCAAGTCTGATTTTGGAAAAAAAAAAAAAAAAAATCCAAAATCAGACAGAGTGTTGACACCAGAGAGGCTAAGACCGCATTGACTCAGTGCGGTATTCAGCCTCACTGGTGTCAAGTCTGATTTTGGAAAAAAAGAAAAAAAAAATCCAAAATCAGACAGAGTGTTGAGACCAGAGAGGCTAAGACCGCATTGACTCAGTGCAGTATTCAGCCTCTCTGGTGTCAAGTCTGATTTTGGAAAAAAAAAAAAAAAAATCCAAAATCAGACAGAGTGTTGACACCAGAGAGGCTAAGACCGCATTGACTCAGTGCGGTATTCAGCCTCTCTGGTGTCAAGTCTGATTTTGGGAAAAAAAAAAAAAAAAATCCAAAATCAGACAGAGTGTTGAGACCAGAGAGGCTAAGACCGCATTGACTCAGTGCGGTATTCAGCCTCTCTGGTGTCAAGTCTGATTTTTGAAAAAAATAAAAAATAAATCCAAAATCAGACAGAGTGTTGAGACCAGAGAGGCTAAGACCGCATTGACTCAGTGCAGTATTCAGCCTCTCTGGTGTCAAGTCTGATTTTGGAAAAAAAAAAAAAAAAATCCAAAATCAGACAGAGTGTTGACACCAGAGAGGCTAAGACCGCATTGACTCAGTGCGGTATTCAGCCTCTCTGGTGTCAAGTCTGATTTTGGGAAAAAAAAAAAAAAAAATCCAAAATCAGACAGAGTGTTGAGACCAGAGAGGCTAAGACCGCATTGACTCAGTGCGGTATTCAGCCTCTCTGGTGTCAAGTCTGATTTTTGAAAAAAATAAAAAATAAATCCAAAATCAGACAGAGTGTTGACACCAGAGAGGCTAAGACCGCATTGACTCAGTGCGGTATTCAGCCTCTCTGGTGTCAAGTCTGATTTTGGAAAAAAAAAAAAAAAAATCCAAAATCAGACAGAGTGTTGAGACCAGAGAGGCTAAGACCGCATTGACTCAGTGCGGTATTCAGCCTCTCTGGTGTCAAGTCTGATTTTGGAAAAAAAAAAAAAAAAAATCCAAAATCAGACAGTGTTGAGACCAGAGAGGCTAAGACCGCATTGACTCAGTGCGGTATTCAGCCTCTCTGGTGTCAAGTCTGATTTTGGAAAAAAAAAAAAAAATCCAAAATCAGACAGAGTGTTGACACCAGAGAGGCTAAGACCGCATTGACTCAGTGCGGTATTCAGCCTCTCTGGTGTCAAGTCTGATTTTGGAAAAAAAAAATAAAAATCAAAAATCAGACAGAGTGTTGAGACCAGAGAGGCTAAGACCGCATTAACTCAGTGCGGTATTCAGCCTCTCTGGTGTCAAGTCTGATTTTGGAAAAAAAAAAAAAAAATCCAAAATCAGACAGAGTGTTGACACCAGAGAGGCTAAGACCGCATTGACTCAGTGCGGTATTCAGCCTCTCTGGTGTCAAGTCTGATTTTGGAAAAAAAAAAAAAAATCCAAAATCAGACAGAGTGTTGAGACCAGAGAGGCTAAGACCGCATTGACTCAGTGCGGTATTCAGCCTCTCTGGTGTCAAGTCTGATTTTGGAAAAAAAAAAAAAAAAATCCAAAATCAGACAGAGTGTTGACACCAGAGAGCTAAGACCGCATTGACTCAGTGCGGTATTCAGCCTCTCTGGTGTCAAGTCTGATTTTGGAAAAAAAAAAAAAAAAATCCAAAATCAGACAGAGTGTTGACACCAGAGAGGCTAAGACCGCATTGACTCAGTGCGGTATTCAGCCTCTCTGGTGTCAAGTCTGATTTTGGAAAAAATAATAATAATCCAAAATCAGACAGAGTGTTGACACCAGAGAGGCTAAGACCGCATTGACTCAGTGCGGTATTCAGCCTCTCTGGCAAGTCTGATTTTGGAAAAAAAAAAAAAAAAAATCCAAAATCAGACAGAGTGTTGACACCAGAGAGGCTAAGACCGCATTGACTCAGTGCGGTATTCAGCCTCTCTGGTGTCAAGTCTGATTTTGGAAAAAAAATAAAAAAATCCAAAATCAGACAGAGTGTTGAGACCAGAGAGGCTAAGACCGCATTGACTCAGTGCGGTATTCAGCCTCTCTGGTGTCAAGTCTGATTTTGGAAAAAAAAAAAAAAAATCCAAAATCAGACAGAGTGTTGACACCAGAGAGGCTAAGACCGCATTGACTCAGTGCGGTATTCAGCCTCTCTGGTGTCAAGTCTGATTTTGGAAAAAAATAATAATAATCCAAAATCAGACAGAGTGTTGACACCAGAGAGGCTAAGACCGCATTGACTCAGTGCGGTATTCAGCCTCTCTGGTGTCAAGTCTGATTTTGGAAAAAAAAAAAAAAAAATCCAAAATCAGACAGAGTGTTGACACCAGAGAGGCTAAGACCGCATTGACTCAGTGCGGTATTCAGCCTCACTGGTGTCAAGTCTGATTTTGGAAAAAAAGAAAAAAAAAATCCAAAATCAGACAGAGTGTTGAGACCAGAGAGGCTAAGACCGCATTGACTCAGTGCAGTATTCAGCCTCTCTGGTGTCAAGTCTGATTTTGGAAAAAAAAAAAAAAAATCCAAAATCAGACAGAGTGTTGACACCAGAGAGGCTAAGACCGCATTGACTCAGTGCGGTATTCAGCCTCTCTGGTGTCAAGTCTGATTTTGGAAAAAAAAAAAAAAAAAATCCAAAATCAGACAGAGTGTTGAGACCAGAGAGGCTAAGACCGCATTGACTCAGTGCGGTATTCAGCCTCTCTGGTGTCAAGTCTGATTTTTGAAAAAAATAAAAAATAAATCCAAAATCAGACAGAGTGTTGACACCAGAGAGGCTAAGACCGCATTGACTCAGTGCGGTATTCAGCCTCTCTGGTGTCAAGTCTGATTTTGGAAAAAAAAAAAAAAAAATCCAAAATCAGACAGAGTGTTGAGACCAGAGAGGCTAAGACCGCATTGACTCAGTGCGGTATTCAGCCTCTCTGGTGTCAAGTCTGATTTTGGAAAAAAAAAAAAAAAAATCCAAAATCAGACAGTGTTGAGACCAGAGAGGCTAAGACCGCATTGACTCAGTGCGGTATTCAGCCTCTCTGGTGTCAAGTCTGATTTTGGAAAAAAAAAAAAAAAATCCAAAATCAGACAGAGTGTTGACACCAGAGAGGCTAAGACCGCATTGACTCAGTGCGGTATTCAGCCTCTCTGGTGTCAAGTCTGATTTTGGAAAAAAAAAAAAAAAATCAAAAATCAGACAGAGTGTTGAGACCAGAGAGGCTAAGACCGCATTAACTCAGTGCGGTATTCAGCCTCTCTGGTGTCAAGTCTGATTTTGGAAAAAAAAAAAAAAAATCCAAAATCAGACAGAGTGTTGACACCAGAGAGGCTAAGACCGCATTGACTCAGTGCGGTATTCAGCCTCTCTGGTGTCAAGTCTGATTTTGGAAAAAAAAAAAAAAATCCAAAATCAGACAGAGTGTTGAGACCAGAGAGGCTAAGACCGCATTGACTCAGTGCGGTATTCAGCCTCTCTGGTGTCAAGTCTGATTTTGGAAAAAAAAAAAAAAAAATCAAAATCAGACAGAGTGTTGAGACCAGAGAGGCTAAGACCGCATTGACTCAGTGCGGTATTCAGCCTCTCTGGTGTCAAGTCTGATTTTTGAAAAAAAAAAAAAAAATCCAAAATCAGACAGAGTGTTGAGACCAGAGAGCTAAGACCGCATTGACTCAGTGCGGTATTCAGCCTCTCTGGCAAGTCTGATTTTGGAAAAAAAAAAAAAAAAAATCCAAAATCAGACAGAGTGTTGACACCAGAGAGGCTAAGACCGCATTGACTCAGTGCGGTATTCAGCCTCTCTGGTGTCAAGTCTGATTTTGGAAAAAAAAAAAAAATTTCAAAATCAGACAGAGTGTTGAGACCAGAGAGGCTAAGACCGCATTGACTCAGTGCGGTATTCAGCCTCTCTGGTGTCAAGTCTGATTTTGGAAAAAAAAAAAAAAAAATCCAAAATCAGACAGAGTGTTGACACCAGAGAGGCTAAGACCGCATTGACTCAGTGCGGTATTCAGCCTCTCTGGTGTCAAGTCTGATTTTGGAAAAAAATAATAATAATCCAAAATCAGACAGAGTGTTGACACCAGAGAGGCTAAGACCGCATTGACTCAGTGCGGTATTCAGCCTCTCTGGTGTCAAGTCTGATTTTGGAAAAAAAAAAAAAAAAAATCCAAAATCAGACAGAGTGTTGAGACCAGAGAGGCTAAGACCGCATTGACTCAGTGCGGTATTCAGCCTCTCTGGTGTCAAGTCTGATTTTGGAAAAAAAAATCAAAAATCAAAAATCAGACAGAGTGTTGAGACCAGAGAGGCTAAGACCGCATTAACTCAGTGCGGTATTCAGCCTCTCTGGTGTCAAGTCTGATTTTGGAAAAAAAAAAAAAAAAATCCAAAATCAGACAGAGTGTTGACACCAGAGAGGCTAAGACCGCATTGACTCAGTGCGGTATTCAGCCTCTCTGGTGTCAAGTCTGATTTTGGAAAAAAAAAAAAAAATCCAAAATCAGACAGAGTGTTGAGACCAGAGAGGCTAAGACCGCATTGACTCAGTGCGGTATTCAGCCTCTCTGGTGTCAAGTCTGATTTTGGAAAAAAATAATAATAATCCAAAATCAGACAGAGTGTTGACACCAGAGAGGCTAAGACCGCATTGACTCAGTGCGGTATTCAGCCTCTCTGGTGTCAAGTCTGATTTTGGAAAAAAAAAAAAAAAATCCAAAATCAGACAGAGTGTTGACACCAGAGAGGCTAAGACCGCATTGACTCAGTGCGGTATTCAGCCTCTCTGGTGTCAAGTCTGATTTTGGAAAAAAAAAAAAAAATCCAAAATCAGACAGAGTGTTGAGACCAGAGAGGCTAAGACCGCATTGACTCAGTGCGGTATTCAGCCTCTCTGGTGTCAAGTCTGATTTTGGAAAAAAAAAAAAAAAAATCCAAAATCAGACAGAGTGTTGACACCAGAGAGCTAAGACCGCATTGACTCAGTGCGGTATTCAGCCTCTCTGGTGTCAAGTCTGATTTTGGAAAAAAAAAAAAAAAAATCCAAAATCAGACAGAGTGTTGACACCAGAGAGGCTAAGACCGCATTGACTCAGTGCGGTATTCAGCCTCTCTGGTGTCAAGTCTGATTTTGGAAAAAATAATAATAATCCAAAATCAGACAGAGTGTTGACACCAGAGAGGCTAAGACCGCATTGACTCAGTGCGGTATTCAGCCTCTCTGGCAAGTCTGATTTTGGAAAAAAAAAAAAAAAAAATCCAAAATCAGACAGAGTGTTGACACCAGAGAGGCTAAGACCGCATTGACTCAGTGCGGTATTCAGCCTCTCTGGTGTCAAGTCTGATTTTGGAAAAAAAATAAAAAAATCCAAAATCAGACAGAGTGTTGAGACCAGAGAGGCTAAGACCGCATTGACTCAGTGCGGTATTCAGCCTCTCTGGTGTCAAGTCTGATTTTGGAAAAAAAAAAAAAAAATCCAAAATCAGACAGAGTGTTGACACCAGAGAGGCTAAGACCGCATTGACTCAGTGCGGTATTCAGCCTCTCTGGTGTCAAGTCTGATTTTGGAAAAAAATAATAATAATCCAAAATCAGACAGAGTGTTGACACCAGAGAGGCTAAGACCGCATTGACTCAGTGCGGTATTCAGCCTCTCTGGTGTCAAGTCTGATTTTGGAAAAAAAAAAAAAAAATCCAAAATCAGACAGAGTGTTGACACCAGAGAGGCTAAGACCGCATTGACTCAGTGCGGTATTCAGCCTCACTGGTGTCAAGTCTGATTTTGGAAAAAAAGAAAAAAAAATCCAAAATCAGACAGAGTGTTGAGACCAGAGAGGCTAAGACCGCATTGACTCAGTGCAGTATTCAGCCTCTCTGGTGTCAAGTCTGATTTTGGAAAAAAAAAAAAAAAATCCAAAATCAGACAGAGTGTTGACACCAGAGAGGCTAAGACCGCATTGACTCAGTGCGGTATTCAGCCTCTCTGGTGTCAAGTCTGATTTTGGAAAAAAAAAAAAAAAAAAATCCAAAATCAGACAGAGTGTTGAGACCAGAGAGGCTAAGACCGCATTGACTCAGTGCGGTATTCAGCCTCTCTGGTGTCAAGTCTGATTTTTGAAAAAAATAAAAAATAAATCCAAAATCAGACAGAGTGTTGACACCAGAGAGGCTAAGACCGCATTGACTCAGTGCGGTATTCAGCCTATCTGGTGTCAAGTCTGATTTTGGAAAAAAAAAAAAAAAAATCCAAAATCAGACAGAGTGTTGAGACCAGAGAGGCTAAGACCGCATTGACTCAGTGCGGTATTCAGCCTCTCTGGTGTCAAGTCTGATTTTGGAAAAAAAAAAAAAAAAATCCAAAATCAGACAGTGTTGAGACCAGAGAGGCTAAGACCGCATTGACTCAGTGCGGTATTCAGCCTCTCTGGTGTCAAGTCTGATTTTGGAAAAAAAAAAAAAAATCCAAAATCAGACAGAGTGTTGACACCAGAGAGGCTAAGACCGCATTGACTCAGTGCGGTATTCAGCCTCTCTGGTGTCAAGTCTGATTTTGGAAAAAAAAAAAAAAAAATCAAAAATCAGACAGAGTGTTGAGACCAGAGAGGCTAAGACCGCATTAACTCAGTGCGGTATTCAGCCTCTCTGGTGTCAAGTCTGATTTTGGAAAAAAAAAAAAAAAATCCAAAATCAGACAGAGTGTTGACACCAGAGAGGCTAAGACCGCATTGACTCAGTGCGGTATTCAGCCTCTCTGGTGTCAAGTCTGATTTTGGAAAAAAAAAAAAAAATCCAAAATCAGACAGAGTGTTGAGACCAGAGAGGCTAAGACCGCATTGACTCAGTGCGGTATTCAGCCTCTCTGGTGTCAAGTCTGATTTTGGAAAAAAAAAAAAAAAATCCAAAATCAGACAGAGTGTTGAGACCAGAGAGGCTAAGACCGCATTGACTCAGTGCGGTATTCAGCCTCTCTGGTGTCAAGTCTGATTTTTGAAAAAAAAAAAAAAAATCCAAAATCAGACAGAGTGTTGAGACCAGAGAGCTAAGACCGCATTGACTCAGTGCGGTATTCAGCCTCTCTGGCAAGTCTGATTTTGGAAAAAAAAAAAAAAAAAATCCAAAATCAGACAGAGTGTTGACACCAGAGAGGCTAAGACCGCATTGACTCAGTGCGGTATTCAGCCTCTCTGGTGTCAAGTCTGATTTTGGAAAAAAAAAAAAAAAATCCAAAATCAGACAGAGTGTTGAGACCAGAGAGGCTAAGACCGCATTGACTCAGTGCGGTATTCAGCCTCTCTGGTGTCAAGTCTGATTTTGGAAAAAAAAAAAAAAAATCCAAAATCAGACAGAGTGTTGACACCAGAGAGGCTAAGACCGCATTGACTCAGTGCGGTATTCAGCCTCTCTGGTGTCAAGTCTGATTTTGGAAAAAAATAATAATAATCCAAAATCAGACAGAGTGTTGACACCAGAGAGGCTAAGACCGCATTGACTCAGTGCGGTATTCAGCCTCTCTGGTGTCAAGTCTGATTTTGGAAAAAAAAAAAAAAAAAATCCAAAATCAGACAGAGTGTTGAGACCAGAGAGGCTAAGACCGCATTGACTCAGTGCGGTATTCAGCCTCTCTGGTGTCAAGTCTGATTTTGGAAAAAAAAAAAAAAAATCAAAAATCAGACAGAGTGTTGAGACCAGAGAGGCTAAGACCGCATTAACTCAGTGCGGTATTCAGCCTCTCTGGTGTCAAGTCTGATTTTGGAAAAAAAAAAAAAAAATCCAAAATCAGACAGAGTGTTGACACCAGAGAGGCTAAGACCGCATTGACTCAGTGCGGTATTCAGCCTCTCTGGTGTCAAGTCTGATTTTGGAAAAAAAAAAAAAAAATCCAAAATCAGACAGAGTGTTGAGACCAGAGAGGCTAAGACCGCATTGACTCAGTGCGGTATTCAGCCTCTCTGGTGTCAAGTCTGATTTTGGAAAAAAATAATAATAATCCAAAATCAGACAGAGTGTTGACACCAGAGAGGCTAAGACCGCATTGACTCAGTGCGGTATTCAGCCTCTCTGGTGTCAAGTCTGATTTTGGAAAAAAAAAAAAAAAAAATCCAAAATCAGACAGAGTGTTGAGACCAGAGAGGCTAAGACCGCATTGACTCAGTGCGGTATTCAGCCTCTCTGGTGTCAAGTCTGATTTTGGAAAAAAAAAAAAAAATCCAAAATCAGACAGAGTGTTGACACCAGAGAGGCTAAGACCGCATTGACTCAGTGCGGTATTCAGCCTCTCTGGTGTCAAGTCTGATTTTGGAAAAAAAAAAAAAAAATCCAAAATCAGACAGAGTGTTGAGACCAGAGAGGCTAAGACCGCATTAACTGAGTGCGGTATTCAGCCTCTCTGGTGTCAAGTCTGATTTTGGAAAAAAAAAAAAAAAAATCCAAAATCAGACAGAGTGTTGACACCAGAGAGGCTAAGACCGCATTGACTCAGTGCGGTATTCAGCCTCTCTGGTGTCAAGTCTGATTTTGGAAAAAAAAAAAAAAATCCAAAATCAGACAGAGTGTTGAGACCAGAGAGGCTAAGACCGCATTGACTCAGTGCGGTATTCAGCCTCTCTGGTGTCAAGTCTGATTTTGGAAAAAAAAAAAAAAAAATCCAAAATCAGACAGAGTGTTGAGACCAGAGAGGCTAAGACCGCATTGACTCAGGTGCGGTATTCAGCCTCTCTGGTGTCAAGTCTGATTTTGGAAAAAAAAAAAAAAAAATCCCAAATCAGACAGAGTGTTGAGACCAGAGAGGCTAAGACCGCATTGACTCAGTGCGGTATTCAGCCTCTCTGGTGTCAAGTCTGATTTTGGAAAAAAAAAAAAAAAATCCAAAATCAGACAGAGTGTTGAGACCAGAGAGCTAAGACCGCATTGACTCAGTGCGGTATTCAGCCTCTCTGGTGTCAAGTCTGATTTTGGAAAAAAAAAAAAAAAAATCCAAAATCAGACAGAGTGTTGACACCAGAGAGCTAAGACCGCATTGACTCAGTGCGGTATTCAGCCTCTCTGGTGTCAAGTCTGATTTTGGAAAAAAAAAAAAAAAAATCCAAAATCAGACAGAGTGTTGACACCAGAGAGGCTAAGACCGCATTGACTCAGTGCGGTATTCAGCCTCTCTGGTGTCAAGTCTTATTTTGGAAAAAAAAATAATAATCCAAAATCAGACAGAGTGTTGACACCAGAGAGCTAAGACCGCATTGACTCAGTGCGGTATTCAGCCTCTCTGGCAAGTCTGATTTTGGAAAAAAAAAAAAAAAAAATCCAAAATCAGACAGAGTGTTGACACCAGAGAGGCTAAGACCGCATTGACTCAGTGCGGTATTCAGCCTCTCTGGTGTCAAGTCTGATTTTGGAAAAAAAATAAAAAAATCCAAAATCAGACAGAGTGTTGAGACCAGAGAGGCTAAGACCGCATTGACTCAGTGCGGTATTCAGCCTCTCTGGTGTCAAGTCTGATTTTGGAAAAAAAAAAAAAAAATCCAAAATCAGACAGAGTGTTGACACCAGAGAGGCTAAGACCGCATTGACTCAGTGCGGTATTCAGCCTATCTGGTGTCAAGTCTGATTTTGGAAAAAAATAATAATAATCCAAAATCAGACAGAGTGTTGACACCAGAGAGGCTAAGACCGCATTGACTCAGTGCGGTATTCAGCCTCTCTGGTGTCAAGTCTGATTTTGGAAAAAAAAAAAAAAAAATCCAAAATCAGACAGAGTGTTGACACCAGAGAGGCTAAGACCGCATTGACTCAGTGCAGTATTCAGCCTATCTGGTGTCAAGTCTGATTTTGGAAAAAAAAAAAAAAAAATCCAAAATCAGACAGAGTGTTGACACCAGAGAGGCTAAGACCGCATTGACTCAGTGCGGTATTCAGCCTCTCTGGTGTCAAGTCTGATTTTTGAAAAAAATAAAAAATAAATCCAAAATCAGACAGAGTGTTGACACCAGAGAGGCTAAGACCGCATTGACTCAGTGCGGTATTCAGCCTCTCTGGTGTCAAGTCTGATTTTGGAAAAAAAAAAAAAAAAATCCAAAATCAGACAGAGTGTTGAGACCAGAGAGGCTAAGACCGCATTGACTCAGTGCGGTATTCAGCCTCTCTGGTGTCAAGTCTGATTTTGGAAAAAAAAAAAAAAAAAATCCAAAATCAGACAGTGTTGAGACCAGAGAGGCTAAGACCGCATTGACTCAGTGCGGTATTCAGCCTCTCTGGTGTCAAGTCTGATTTTGGAAAAAAAAAAAAAAAAATCCAAAATCAGACAGAGTGTTGAGACCAGAGAGGCTAAGACCGCATTGACTCAGTGCGGTATTCAGCCTCTCTGGTGTCAAGTCTGATTTTGGAAAAAAAAAAAAAAAAATCCAAATCAGACAGAGTGTTGAGACCAGAGAGGCTAAGACCGCATTGACTCAGTGCAGGATTCAGCCTCTCTGGTGTCAAGTCTGATTTTGGAAAAAAAAAAAAAAAAAATCCAAAATCAGACAGAGTGTTGAGACCAGAGAGGCTAAGACCGCATTGACTCAGTGCGGTATTCAGCCTCTCTGGTGTCAAGTCTGATTTTGGAAAAAAAAAATAAAAAAAAAAAATCAGACAGAGTGTTGACACCAGAGAGGCTAAGACCGCATTGATTCAGTGCGGTATTCAGCCTCTCTGGTGTCAAGTCTGATTTTGGAAAAAAAAAAAAAAAAATCCAAAATCAGACAGAGTGTTGACACCAGAGAGGCTAAGACCGCATTGACTCAGTGCGGTATTCAGCCTCTCTGGTGTCAAGTCTGATTTTGGGAAAAAAAAAAAAAAAAATCCAAAATCAGACAGAGTGTTGAGACCAGAGAGGCTAAGACCGCATTGACTCAGTGCGGTATTCAGCCTCTCTGGTGTCAAGTCTGATTTTGGAAAAAAAAAAAAAAAATCCAAAATCAGACAGAGTGTTGACACCAGAGAGGCTAAGACCGCATTGACTCAGTGCGGTATTCAGCCTCTCTGGTGTCAAGTCTGATTTTTGAAAAAAAAAAAAAAAATCCAAAATCAGACAGAGTGTTGACACCAGAGAGGCTAAGACCGCATTGACTCAGTGCGGTATTCAGCCTCTCTGGTGTCAAGTCTGATTTTGGAAAAAAAAAAAAAAAAAAAAAAATCAGACAGAGTGTTGACACCAGAGAGGCTAAGACCGCATTGATTCAGTGCGGTATTCAGCCTCTCTGGTGTCAAGTCTGATTTTGGAAAAAAAAAAAAAAAAATCCAAAATCAGACAGAGTGTTGAGACCAGAGAGGCTAAGACCGCATTGACTCAGTGCGGTATTCAGCCTCTCTGGTGTCAAGTCTGATTTAGGAAAAAAAAAAAAAAAATCCAAAATCAGACAGAGTGTTGACACCAGAGAGGCTAAGACCGCAATGACTCAGTGCGGTATTCAGCCTCTCTGGTGTCAAGTCTGATTTTGGAAAAAAAAAAAAAAAAATCCAAAATCAGACAGAGTGTTGAGACCAGAGAGGCTAAGACCGCATTGACTCAGTGCGGTATTCAGCCTCTCTGGTGTCAAGTCTGATTTTGGAAAAAAAAAAAAAAAAATCCAAAATCAGACAGTGTTGAGACCAGAGAGGCTAAGACCGCATTGACTCAGTGCGGTATTCAGCCTCTCTGGTGTCAAGTCTGATTTTGGAAAAAAAAAAAAAAAAATCCAAAATCAGACAGAGTGTTGACACCAGAGAGGCTAAGACTGCATTGACTCAGTGCGGTATTCAGCCTCTCTGGTGTCAAGTCTGATTTTGGAAAAAAAAAAAAAAAAATCCAAAATCAGACAGTGTTGAGACCAGAGAGGCTAAGACCGCATTGACTCAGTGCGGTATTCAGCCTCTCTGGTGTGAAGTCTGATTTTGGAAAAAAAAAAAAAAAAATCCAAAATCAGACAGAGTGTTGACACCAGAGAGGCTAAGACCGCATTGACTCAGTGCGGTATTCAGCCTCTCTGGTGTCAAGTCTGATTTTGGAAAAAAAATAAAAAAATCCAAAATCAGACAGAGTGTTGAGACCAGAGAGGCTAAGACCGCATTGACTCAGTGCGGTATTCAGCCTCTCTGGTGTCAAGTCTGATTTTGGAAAAAAAAAAAAAAAATCCAAAATCAGACAGAGTGTTGACACCAGAGAGGCTAAGACCGCATTGACTCAGTGCGGTATTCAGCCTCTCTGGTGTCAAGTCTGATTTTGGAAAAAAAAAAAAAAATCCAAAATCAGACAGAGTGTTGACACCAGAGAGGCTAAGACCGCATTGACTCAGTGCGGTATTCAGCCTCTCTGGTGTCAAGTCTGATTTTGGAAAAAAAATAAAAAAATCCAAAATCAGACAGAGTGTTGAGACCAGAGAGGCTAAGACCGCATTGACTCAGTGCGGTATTCAGCCTCTCTGGTGTCAAGTCTGATTTTGGAAAAAAAAAAAAAAAATCCAAAATCAGACAGAGTGTTGACACCAGAGAGGCTAAGACCGCATTGACTCAGTGCGGTATTCAGCCTCTCTGGTGTCAAGTCTGATTTTGGAAAAAAAAAAAAAAATCCAAAATCAGACAGAGTGTTGACACCAGAGAGGCTAAGACCGCATTGACTCAGTGCGGTATTCAGCCTCTCTGGTGTCAAGTCTGATTTTGGAAAAAAAAAAAAAAAATCCAAAATCAGACAGAGTGTTGAGACCAGAGAGGCTAAGACCGCATTGACTCAGTGCGGTATTCAGCCTCTCTGGTGTCAAGTCTGATTTTGGAAAAAAATAATAATAATCCAAAATCAGACAGAGTGTTGAGACCAGAGAGGCTAAGACCGCATTGACTCAGTGCGGTATTCAGCCTCTCTGGTGTCAAGTCTGATTTTGGAAAAAAAAAAAAAAATCCAAAATCAGACAGAGTGTTGACACCAGAGAGGCTAAGACCGCATTGACTCAGTGCGGTATTCAGCCTCTCTGGTGTCAAGTCTGATTTTGGAAAAAAAAAAAAAAAATCCAAAATCAGACAGAGTGTTGAGACCAGAGAGGCTAAGACCGCATTGACTCAGTGCGGTATTCAGCCTCTCTGGTGTCAAGTCTGATTTTGGAAAAAAAAAAAAAAATCCAAAATCAGACAGAGTGTTGACACCAGAGAGGCTAAGACCGCATTGACTCAGTGCGGTATTCAGCCTCTCTGGTGTCAAGTCTGATTTTGGAAAAAAAAAAAAAAAATCCAAAATCAGACAGAGTGTTGAGACCAGAGAGCTAAGACCGCATTGACTCAGTGCGGTATTCAGCCTCTCTGGTGTCAAGTCTGATTTTGGAAAAAAAAAAAAAAAAATCCAAAATCAGACAGAGTGTTGAGACCAGAGAGGCTAAGACCGCATTGACTCAGTGCGGTATTCAGCCTCTCTGGTGTCAAGTCTGATTTTGGAAAAAAAAAAAAAAAATCAAAAATCAGACAGAGTGTTGACACCAGAGAGGCTAAGACCGCATTGACTCAGTGCGGTATTCAGCCTCTCTGGTGTCAAGTCTGATTTTGGAAAAAAAAAAAAAAAAAAAAAAATCAGACAGAGTGTTGACACCAGAGAGGCTAAGACCGCATTGATTCAGTGCGGTATTCAGCCTCTCTGGTGTCAAGTCTGATTTTGGAAAAAAAAAAAAAAAATCCAAAATCAGACAGAGTGTTGAGACCAGAGAGGCTAAGACCGCAATGACTCAGTGCGGTATTCAGCCTCTCTGGTGTCAAGTCTGATTTTGGAAAAAAAAAAAAAAAAAATCCAAAATCAGACAGAGTGTTGAGACCAGAGAGGCTAAGACCGCATTGACTCAGTGCGGTATTCAGCCTCTCTGGTGTCAAGTCTGATTTTGGAAAAAAAAAAAAAAAATCCAAAATCAGACAGAGTGTTGACACCAGAGAGGCTAAGACCGCAATGACTCAGTGCGGTATTCAGCCTCTCTGGTGTCAAGTCTGATTTTGGAAAAAAAAAAAAAAAAATCCAAAATCAGACAGAGTGTTGAGACCAGAGAGGCTAAGACCGCATTGACTCAGTGCGGTATTCAGCCTCTCTGGTGTCAAGTCTGATTTTGGAAAAAAAAAAAAAAAATCCAAAATCAGACAGTGTTGAGACCAGAGAGGCTAAGACCGCATTGACTCAGTGCGGTATTCAGCCTCTCTGGTGTCAAGTCTGATTTTGGAAAAAAAAAAAAAAAAATCCAAAATCAGACAGAGTGTTGACACCAGAGAGGCTAAGACCTGCATTGACTCAGTGCGGTATTCAGCCTCTCTGGTGTCAAGTCTGATTTTGGAAAAAAAAAAAAAAAATCCAAAATCAGACAGTGTTGAGACCAGAGAGGCTAAGACCGCATTGACTCAGTGCGGTATTCAGCCTCTCTGGTGTGAAGTCTGATTTTGGAAAAAAAAAAAAAAAATCCAAAATCAGACAGAGTGTTGACACCAGAGAGGCTAAGACCGCATTGACTCAGTGCGGTATTCAGCCTCTCTGGTGTCAAGTCTGATTTTGGAAAAAAAATAAAAAAATCCAAAATCAGACAGAGTGTTGAGACCAGAGAGGCTAAGACCGCATTGACTCAGTGCGGTATTCAGCCTCTCTGGTGTCAAGTCTGATTTTGGAAAAAAAAAAAAAAAATCCAAAATCAGACAGAGTGTTGAGACCAGAGAGGCTAAGACCGCATTGACTCAGTGCGGTATTCAGCCTCTCTGGTGTCAAGTCTGATTTTGGAAAAAAAAAAAAAAAAATCCAAAATCAGACAGAGTGTTGAGACCAGAGAGGCTAAGACCGCATTGACTCAGGTGCGGTATTCAGCCTCTCTGGTGTCAAGTCTGATTTTGGAAAAAAAAAAAAAAAAATCCCAAATCAGACAGAGTGTTGAGACCAGAGAGGCTAAGACCGCATTGACTCAGTGCGGTATTCAGCCTCTCTGGTGTCAAGTCTGATTTTGGAAAAAAAAAAAAAAAATCCAAAATCAGACAGAGTGTTGACACCAGAGAGGCTAAGACCGCATTGACTCAGTGCGGTATTCAGCCTCTCTGGTGTCAAGTCTGATTTTGGAAAAAAAAAAAAAAATCCAAAATCAGACAGAGTGTTGACACCAGAGAGGCTAAGACCGCATTGACTCAGTGCGGTATTCAGCCTCTCTGGTGTCAAGTCTGATTTTGGAAAAAAAAAAAAAAATCCAAAATCAGACAGAGTGTTGAGACCAGAGAGGCTAAGACCGCATTGACTCAGTGCGGTATTCAGCCTCTCTGGTGTCAAGTCTGATTTTGGAAAAAAAAAAAAAAAATCCAAAATCAGACAGAGTGTTGACACCAGAGAGGCTAAGACCGCATTGACTCAGTGCGGTATTCAGCCTCTCTGGTGTCAAGTCTGATTTTGGAAAAAAAAAAAAAAATCCAAAATCAGACAGAGTGTTGACACCAGAGAGGCTAAGACCGCATTGACTCAGTGCGGTATTCAGCCTCTCTGGTGTCAAGTCTGATTTTGGAAAAAAAAAAAAAAAATCCAAAATCAGACAGAGTGTTGAGACCAGAGAGGCTAAGACCGCATTGACTCAGTGCGGTATTCAGCCTCTCTGGTGTCAAGTCTGATTTTGGAAAAAAAAAATAATAATCCAAAATCAGACAGAGTGTTGAGACCAGAGAGGCTAAGACCGCATTGACTCAGTGCGGTATTCAGCCTCTCTGGTGTCAAGTCTGATTTTGGAAAAAAAAAAAAAAATCCAAAATCAGACAGAGTGTTGACACCAGAGAGGCTAAGACCGCATTGACTCAGTGCGGTATTCAGCCTCTCTGGTGTCAAGTCTGATTTTGGAAAAAAAAAAAAAAAATCCAAAATCAGACAGAGTGTTGACACCAGAGAGGCTAAGACCGCATTGACTCAGTGCGGTATTCAGCCTCTCTGGTGTCAAGTCTGATTTTGGAAAAAAAAAAAAAAAATCCAAAATCAGACAGAGTGTTGAGACCAGAGAGGCTAAGACCGCATTGACTCAGTGCGGTATTCAGCCTCTCTGGTGTCAAGTCTGATTTTGGAAAAAAAAAAAAAAAATCCAAAATCAGACAGAGTGTTGAGACCAGAGAGGCTAAGACCGCATTGACTCAGTGCGGTATTCAGCCTCTCTGGTGTCAAGTCTGATTTTGGAAAAAAAAAAAAAAATCCAAAATCAGACAGAGTGTTGACACCAGAGAGGCTAAGACCGCATTGACTCAGTGCGGTATTCAGCCTCTCTGGTGTCAAGTCTGATTTTGGAAAAAAAAAAAAAAAATCCAAAATCAGACAGAGTGTTGAGACCAGAGAGGCTAAGACCGCATTGACTCAGTGCGGTATTCAGCCTCTCTGGTGTCAAGTCTGATTTTGGAAAAAAATAATAATAATCCAAAATCAGACAGAGTGTTGAGACCAGAGAGGCTAAGACCGCATTGACTCAGTGCGGTATTCAGCCTCTCTGGTGTCAAGTCTGATTTTGGAAAAAAAAAAAAAAATCCAAAATCAGACAGAGTGTTGACACCAGAGAGGCTAAGACCGCATTGACTCAGTGCGGTATTCAGCCTCTCTGGTGTCAAGTCTGATTTTGGAAAAAAAAAAAAAAAATCCAAAATCAGACAGAGTGTTGACACCAGAGAGGCTAAGACCGCATTGACTCAGTGCGGTATTCAGCCTCTCTGGTGTCAAGTCTGATTTTGGAAAAAAAAAAAAAAAATCCAAAATCAGACAGAGTGTTGAGACCAGAGAGGCTAAGACCGCATTGACTCAGTGCGGTATTCAGCCTCTCTGGTGTCAAGTCTGATTTTGGAAAAAAAAAAAAAAAAATCCAAAATCAGACAGAGTGTTGAGACCAGAGAGGCTAAGACCGCATTGACTCAGTGCGGTATTCAGCCTCTCTGGTGTCAAGTCTGATTTTGGAAAAAAAAAAAAAAAATCCAAAATCAGACAGAGTGTTGACACCAGAGAGGCTAAGACCGCATTGACTCAGTGCGGTATTCAGCCTCTCTGGTGTCAAGTCTGATTTTGGAAAAAAAAAAAAAAAATCCAAAATCAGACAGAGTGTTGACACCAGAGAGGCTAAGACCGCATTGACTCAGTGCGGTATTCAGCCTCTCTGGTGTCAAGTCTGATTTTGGAAAAAAAAAAAAAAAAATCCAAAATCAGACAGAGTGTTGAGACCAGAGAGGCTAAGACCGCATTGACTCAGTGCGGTATTCAGCCTCTCTGGTGTCAAGTCTGATTTTGGAAAAAAAAAAAAAAAAATCCAAAATCAGACAGAGTGTTGAGACCAGAGAGGCTAAGACCGCATTGACTCAGTGCGGTATTCAGCCTCTCTGGTGTCAAGTCTGATTTTGGAAAAAAAAAAAAAAAAATCCAAAATCAGACAGAGTGTTGAACCAGAGAGGCTAAGACCGCATTGACTCAGTGCGGTATTCAGCCTCTCTGGTGTCAAGTCTGATTTTGGAAAAAAAAAAAAAAAATCCAAAATCAGACAGAGTGTTGAGACCAGAGAGGCTAAGACCGCATTGACTCAGTGCGGTATTCAGCCTCTCTGGTGTCAAGTCTGATTTTGGAAAAAAAAAAAAAAAAATCCAAAATCAGACAGAGTGTTGAGACCAGAGAGGCTAAGACCGCATTGACTCAGTGCGGTATTCAGCCTCTCTGGTGTCAAGTCTGATTTTGGAAAAAAAAAAAAAAAATCCAAAATCAGACAGAGTGTTGACACCAGAGAGGCTAAGACCGCATTGACTCAGTGCGGTATTCAGCCTCTCTGGTGTCAAGTCTGATTTTGGAAAAAAAATAAAAAAAATCCAAAATCAGACAGTGTTGAGACCAGAGAGGCTAAGACCGCATTGACTCAGTGCGGTATTCAGCCTCTCTGGTGTGAAGTCTGATTTTGGAAAAAAAAAAAAAAAATCCAAAATCAGACAGAGTGTTGACACCAGAGAGGCTAAGACCGCATTGACTCAGTGCGGTATTCAGCCTCTCTGGTGTCAAGTCTGATTTTGGAAAAAAAAAAAAAAATCCAAAATCAGACAGAGTGTTGAGACCAGAGAGGCTAAGACCGCATTGACTCAGTGCGGTATTCAGCCTCTCTGGTGTCAAGTCTGATTTTGGAAAAAAAAAAAAAAAATCCAAAATCAGACAGAGTGTTGAGACCAGAGAGGCTAAGACCGCATTGACTCAGTGCGGTATTCAGCCTCTCTGGTGTCAAGTCTGATTTTGGAAAAAAAAAAAAAAAATCCAAAATCAGACAGAGTGTTGAGACCAGAGAGGCTAAGACCGCATTGACTCAGTGCGGTATTCAGCCTCTCTGGTGTCAAGTCTGATTTTGGAAAAAAAAAAAAAAAATCCAAATCAGACAGAGTGTTGAGACCAGAGAGGCTAAGACCGCATTGACTCAGTGCGGTATTCAGCCTCTCTGGTGTCAAGTCTGATTTTGGAAAAAAAAAAAAAAAAATCCAAAATCAGACAGAGTGTTGACACCAGAGAGGCTAAGACCGCATTGACTCAGTGCGGTATTCAGCCTCTCTGGTGTCAAGTCTGATTTTGGAAAAAAAAAAAAAAAATCCAAAATCAGACAGAGTGTTGACACCAGAGAGCTAAGACCGCATTGACTCAGTGCGGTATTCAGCCTCTCTGTGTCAAGTCTGATTTTGGAAAAAAAAAAAAAAAAATCCAAAATCAGACAGAGTGTTGACACCAGAGAGGCTAAGACCGCATTGACTCAGTGCGGTATTCAGCCTCTCTGGTGTCAAGTCTTATTTTGGAAAAAAAAATAATAATCCAAAATCAGACAGAGTGTTGACACCAGAGAGCTAAGACCGCATTGACTCAGTGCGGTATTCAGCCTCTCTGTGTCAAGTCTGATTTTGGAAAAAAAAAAAAAAAAATCCAAAATCAGACAGAGTGTTGACACCAGAGAGGCTAAGACCGCATTGACTCAGTGCGGTATTCAGCCTCTCTGGTGTCAAGTC